>NC_064863.1:44665840-44770840 GCF_024139225.1 Suncus etruscus | reverse complement strand
CTCTGGGAACTGACCTTGCTAAAGGAGCACAGAGGCTGGGGGCTTTGGCATGCCCTGGGTTGGTAAAGATAAACAGGCAGCTTGTTCCGAGCATTTCATCTATATATGTGAGAGAACTAACAGTTATGTTTGCAATTGTGATGGCTTGACAAGAAATTTTGTATAAATGTTCTGTTCTAGCTCACTGAGGCAGAGACAAGAATTAAGAGACAAGATGCAACTTCACTTCTGAGCCTCTGAATCTCTGATTCCATTTCGCTGACTTCATACACACACCTTTGTGAGCAGGAACCTTGAGAATTCCCTTAGTATCCTGACCCAGTAGGCCATGACATAAGTTATAGTTGTATAAGTGAGGAGACAATATTATAGAACTAATAATGTTAAAAAAATAAGAAATGTTATCTGGGGCCAGAGTGATATTACAGAAGGTAGGACATTTGCCTTGCAAGGAGTCAACCAAGTTTGATCCCCAGCATCCAGTATGGTCCCCTGAGTTTCACCAGGAGTAACTCTTGAGTACAGAGTAAAACAATAAATAAATAAATAAATAAATAAATAAATTATAAGGAATGCTATTAGGTGCTTTATATTAATAAATTTATAGCTGATATAAACAAATCTTCCAAAATACAAAATATCCAACAACTAAAGAATAAATAAGTAGTGGAGAGGGAGATAGTTCAGTGATTATGTGTCAGGACACAAGTTCTAACCCCAACACCACATGCCTCCTCCCATACCACATAGAGTATCTCTGCCCAGGGTTGTCATTCGAGAGGTGCCCAGAATACTTTTGGAATAGTCATAATCTTTCCTGACATTACAGGAGCTTAGTCACTCTGTATTTTCAGAGCCAGGCCCTGAAACAAGCAGACCAATTGGCAGAAGCAAGTGGCCACTGGGTCTCCTGGCCACTGATTGGGAGCAAACTCCTTCAATTAAAAAAAAATGTGAAACTTGAAAAACACTACAAATAATTTGGTCATTTTTAGCTTCCCAACAACAACAACAAATTTCCAAATCCAGGTTGCTTTGATGATGAATTATATCAAATACTTTTTAAATGATATTTATTATATACAAAAATTTCAGTAAATAAAAGAGGAAACATCCTAACTCATTCTATGAGACCATTATTACCTTGATAGTAAACTAAGACAAATATGTAACAAAAATAGAAATCTATAGATCAATATCCTTCAAGACTATATAGATTTTAAAATCTTTAGCAAACTATTTTCTGGAGTCAACTTCAGTAATAAATAAGACATGTTAAATAATAACCAGAAACACAGGTTTTCCTGGCTTAAAAATCTATCAATATAACAACCATATTAGCAAGTGAAAAAGCACAACACTATATAAAAATCTTAACAGATACAGAAGTCTTTTCAAACCCAACATATATTCCAGATTTAAAAACTCAAACTAGAAGAACCCTAGTTCTTTACTTAATAACAAGAGTTTATGGCAACACATCACATCACAGTTAAGAGCAAGACTGAATATTTTCTGAATATTTTTTTTTGGTTTTTCTGGCCATATCCATTTGATGCTCAGGGGTTACTCCTGGCTAAGTGCTCAGAAATTGCCCCTGGCTTTGGGGGACCATATGGGACGCCGGGGGATCAAACCACAGTCCTTCCTTCGATAGCGCTTGCAAGGAAGACAACTTACCTCTATAGTGCCACCTTGCCAGCCCCTGAATATTTTCTTTTTATTTTCTTCTTTTATTATTATTTTTTTATTTTTGGGCCACACCCAGTGATGCTCAGGGGTTACTTCTGGCTATGCACTCAGAAATTGCTCCTGGCTTGTGACGCCAGGGGATTGAACTGCAGTCCATTCTAGGTTATTGTATGCAAGGCGAACACCCTACCACTTGTGCCACTACTTCAGCCCAAGACTGAATATTATTTTCACACTCAGATTAAGATAAAAAATCAAGAATGGAACTTTCAAATTTACCATTTACAAAACCTCTTGGCAGTGCATAAGTAAAGAAATAAAAGGAGTCCAAACTGATTTGGGGGTGGAGCAGGAGAGAAAGGTAAAATTGTCTTTCTATTAACATTGGCTCAGTGTGGAAAAAAGATAACTGCGCTAAATAAGATTTCAGAGTACAAAGTCAATTAAACTGCTGATGACTGATGAGTTTGGACCACACTTGGCATTGCTCAGAGACAATTCCTGGCTTTGTATTTAGGAATCACTCCTTGCAGTGCCTAGAGGACTATATGTGTTGCTCGGGGTTAAACCAAAGTCAGCCATATGCAAGTGCCCTAAGTTCTGTCCTATCTCTTTGCCCACAATTACATTTCTACATATTAGCAAAAGGTATTAACAGTAGGGCCAGACTGTTTACCCTTGAACCTTGGATCCCATGTATAAAATCAGCATGGTTACTCACTGCCTTGACTCTTGGTGTGTTTTTCCTTATATAGAAGTAGATTTCCCCATCGCTTTCTTTGGATCTGCTTATTAAGAAATTCTGGGCCCGAGAGATAGCACAGCGGCGTTTGCCTTGCAAGCAGCCGATCCAGGACCAAAGGTGGTTGGTTCGAATCCCGGTGTCCCATATGGTCCCCCGTGCCTGCCAGGAGCTATTTCTGAGCAGACAGCCAGGAGTAACCCCTGAGCACCGCCGGGTGTGGCCCAGAAAACCAAAAAAAAAAAAAAAAAAAAGAAATTCTAGTAGAATAGGATTAGGGCCGGAGAGATAGCACAGCAGTGTTTGCCTTGCAAGCAGCTGACCCAGGACCTAAGGTGGTTGGTTCGAATCCTGGCATCCTATATGGTCCCCAGTGCCTGCCAGGAGCTATTTCTGAGCAGATAGCCAGGATTAACCCTGAGCACAGCCAGGTGTGACCCAAAAAAAAAAAAAAAAAAAACAAACAAACAAAAAATTTTAGTAGATATGTCTCTTTTGGGATCTGAATTCAGGTTATAACCAGGTTATAGAAATTACTTAGCCTGTTATTTGTACACCAATATACACACCAGTAGTATCACATGGCATTGTTCCTTTCTGCATAAGCACATAAAAATTTAAAAAAATCTTACATATAGAAAGAAGTTATCTAATAGGGATAAGAACACATAAATTTTATAGTGCAGGAGTACCTTTCACACTGAAGAATTGTCATAGTGACTTGACTTAGGCCTCAGTTGATCAGACATTGACCATCTACCCCTTGACCTTGAGTTTCATCTTTGGAACCTGCATGGTTTTCTGCACCAGCACCAGGAATCAAATTTCCACTGGTGGAGGCCCTAATGCTGCTCTTGCTCCAGGATGGACTCTTATAACCCCCTGATGACCAGGAAACAGCAACAGCTTGCTCTCAGGTTAGGTTTCCCTGCATCACCACCTAATGGTAAGGGGAAATCAAAAAATGCTCATTTCTCATCGCTTAGATATAGAATCTGCAAAAATCAAAATCTCTAGGGGTTGGAGGGGTGGCACGAGCGGTAGGGTGTTTCCCTTGCATGTGTTAACCTTAGACAGACAGTGGTTTGATTCCCTGGCATCTCATATGCTCCTAAATCAGTGCAACATTCTCATCACCAATGTCCCAAATCTCCCTCCTCTCCATCCAACCCCCGCCTGTACTCTAGACAGGCTTTCTATTTCCCTCATACATTCTCATTATTAGGATAGTTCAAAATGTACTTATTTCTCTAACTAAATTCATTACCTTTTGTGGTGAGCTTCATGAGGTGAGCTGTAACTTCCAACCCTTCTCTCTTGTGTGTCTAAAAAGTATTATTGCAAGAATGTCTTTCATTTTTCTTAAAGCCCATAGATGAGTGAGACCATTCTGCATCTTTCTCTCTCTGACTTATTTTACTCAGCATAATAGATTTCATGTACATCCATGTATAGGTAAATTTCATGACTTCATCTTTCCTGACAGCTGCATAATATTACATTGTGTATATGTACCACAGTTTCTTTAGCCATTCGTCTGTTGAAGGGTATTTTGGCTGTTTCCAGAGTCTTGCTATGGTAAATAGTGCTGCAATGAATAAAGGTGTAAGGAAGGGATTTTTGTATTGTATTTTTGTGTTCCTAGGGTATATTTCTAAAAGTGGTATAGCTGGATCGTATGGGAGCTCAATTTCCAGTTTTTGGAGGAATCTCCATATCTCTTTCCATAAAGGTTGAACTAGGTGGCATTCCCACCAGCAGTGGATAAAAGTTCCTTTCTCTCCACATCCCCGCCAACACTGCTTGTTCTCATTCTTTGTGATGTGTGCCAATCTCTGTGGTGTGAGGTGGTACCTCATAGTTGTTTTGATTTGCATCTCCCTGATGATTAGTGATGTGGAGCACTTTTTCATGTGTCTTTTGGCCATTTGTATTTCTTCTTTGTCAAAGTGTCTGTCCATTTCTTCTCTCCATTTTTTGATGGGATTAGATTTTTTTTCTTGTAAAGTTCTGTCAGTGCCTTGTATATTTTGGAGATTAACCCCTTATCTGATGAGTATTGGGTGAATAGTTTCTCCCACTCAGTGGGTGGCTCTTGTATCCTGGGCACTATTTCCTTTGAGGTGCAGAAGCTCCTCAGCTTTATATATTCCCATCTGTGGATCTCTGCTTTCATTTGCTTGGAGAGTGCAGTTTCCTCCTCGAAGATGCCTGTGGTCTCAATGTCCTGGAGTGTTTTGCATACGTGTTGTTCTATATATCTTATAGTTTTGGGTCTAATATTGAGATCTTTCATCCATTTGGATTTTACCCTCATACATGATGTTAACAGGGGGGTCTAAGTTAAATTTTTTGCAAGTGGCTAGCCAGTTGTGCCAACACCACCTGTTGAAGAGGCTTTCTTTGCTCCATTTAGGATTTCTTGCTCCTTTATTAAAAATCAGGTGATTAGGGGCCGGAGAGATAGCATGGAGGTAAGGCATTTGCCTTTCATGCAGAAGGTCATCAGTTCAAATCCCGGCATCCCATATGGTCCCCTGTGCCTGCCAGGAGCAATTTCTGAGCATGGAGCCAGGAATAACCCCTGAGCACTGCCGGCTGTGACCCAAAAACCACAAAAAAAAAATCAGGTGATTATATGTCTGGGGAACATTCTATGAGTATTCAAACCTATTCCACTGATCCGAGGGTCTGTCTTTATTTCAATACCATGCTGTTTTGATAACTATTACTTTGTAGTAAAGTTTAAAGTTGGGGAAAGTAATGCCTTCCATATTCTTTTTCCCAATGATTGCTTTAGCTATTCTAAGGTGTTTATTTTTCCAAATAAATTTCAAAAGTGCCTGATCCACTTCTTTGAAGACTGTCATGGGTATCTTTAGAGGGATCGCATTAAACCTGTACAATGCTTTGGGGATTATTGCCATTTTAATTATGTTAATCCTGCCAATCCATGAGCAGGGTATGTGCTTCCATTTCTGCATGTCCTCTCTTATTTCTTGGAGCAGAGTTTTATAGTTTTCTTTGTATAGGTCCTTCACATCTTTAGTCAAGTTGATTCCAAGATATTTGAGTTTGTGTGGCACTAATGTGAATGGGATTGTTTTCTTAATGTCTATTTCTTCCTTATTACTATTGGTGTATAGAAAGACCATTGATTTTTGTGTGTTAATTTTGTAGCCTGCCACCTTGCTATATGAGTCTATTGTTTCTAGAAGCTTTTTGGTAGAGTCTTTAGGGTTTTCTAAGTAGAGTATCATGCCATCTGTAAACAGCGAAAGCTTGACTTCTTCCTTTCCTATCTGGATTTCCTTGATAACTTTTTCTCGCCTAATCACTATAACAAGTAATTCCAGTGCTATGTTGAATAGGAGTGGTGAGAGAGGACAGCCTTGTCTTGTGCCAGAATTTAGAGGGAAGGCTTTTAGTTTTTCTTTTTTTTTTTTTTAACTTTTTTTTTATCTTTATTTAAACACCGTGATTACAAACATGATTATAGTTGGATGATTACAGTCATGTAAAGAGCACCCCCCTTCACCGGTGCAACATTCCCACCACCAATTTCCCAGATCTCCCTCCTCCCCACCCCCCTACACCTGTACTTGAGACAGGCTTTCTACTTCCCTCATTCATTCACATTTTATGATAGTTTTCAGTGTAGTCATCTCTGCAACTGCACTCATCACTCTATGTGATGAGCTGCATGTCCTGAGCTGCACCTACCAGCCCTCATCTCTCTTGTCTCTGAGATACTGTTAAAAATGTCCTTCATTTTTCTTAAAGCCCATAGATGAGTGAGACCATTCTGCGTCTTTCTCTCTCCCTCTGACTTACTTCACTCAGCATAATAGATTCCATGTACATCCATGTATTGGAAAATTTCATGACTTCATCTCTCCTGATGGCTGCATAGTATTCCATTGTGTATATGTACCACAGTTTCTTCAGCCACTCATCTGTTGAAGGGCATCTTGGTTGTTTCCAGAGTCTGGCTATTGTAAATAGCGCTGCAATGAATATAGGAGTAAGGAAGGGTTTTTTGTATTGTATTTTTGTGTTTCTTGGGTATATTCCTAGGAGTGGTATAGCTGGATCGTATGGAAGCTCAATTTCCAGTTTGTGAAGGAATCTCCATATCGCTTTCCATAAAGGTTGTACTAGACGGCATTCCCACCAGCAGTGAAAAAGAGTTCCTTTCTCTCCACATCCCCGCCAGCACTGCTTGTTTTCCTTTTTTGTGATGTGTGCCAATCTCAGTGGCGTGAGGTGGTACCTCATAGTAGTTTTGATTTGCATCTCCCTGATGATTAGTGATGTTGAACATCTTTTCATGTGCCTTTTGGCCATTTGCCTTTCTTCTTTTTCAAAGTGTCTGTTCATTTCTTCTCCCCATTTTTTGATGGGGTTAGTTGTTTTTTTCTTGTATAGTTCTGTCAGTACCTTGTAAATTTTGGATATTAGCCCTTTATCTGATGTGTATTGGGTGAATAATTTCTCTCACTCAGTGGGTGGCCTTTGTATTCTGGGCACTATTTCCTTTGAGATGCAGAAGCTTTTCAGCTTAATATAGTCCCATCTGTTTATCTCTGCTTCCACTTGCTTGGAAAGTGCTGTCTCCTCCTTAAAGATGCCTTTAGTCTCAATGTCCTGGAGTGTTTCACCTACATGTTGTTCTATATACCTTATAGTTTCAGTTCTGATATCAAGGTCTTTAATCCATTTGGATTTTACCTTTGTATATGGTGTTAGCTGGGGGTCTGAGTTTGCTTTTTTGCAAGTGGTTAACCAGTTGTGCCAACACCACTTGTTGAATAGGCTTTCCCTGCTCCATTTAGGATTTCTTGCTCCTTTATCAAAAACAAGGTGGTTATATGTCTGAGGAACCTTCTCTGAGTACTCAAGCCTATTCCACTGATCTGAGGGTCTGTTTTTATTCCAATACCATGCTGTTTTTATAACTGTTGCTTTGTAATACAACTTAAAATTGGGGAAAGTAATGCCTCCCATATTCCTTTTCCCAAGGAGTGCTTTAGCTATTCGAGGTTGTTTGTTGTTCCAGATGAATTTCAGAAGTATTTGATCCACTTCTTTGAAAAATGTCATGGGTATCTTTAGAGGAATTGCGTTAAATCCGTACAATGCTTTTGGAAGTATTGCCATTTTAATGATGTTGATCCTGCCAATCCATGAGCATGGTATGTGTTTCCATTTCCGCGTGTCCTCTCTTATTTCTTGGAGCAGTGTTTTGTAGTTTTCTTTGTATAGATCCTTCACATCTTTAGTCAGGTTGACTCCAAGATATTTGAGTTTGTGTGGAACTAATGTGAATGGGATTGTTCTCTTAATGTCCATTTCTTCCCTATCATTATTAGTGTATAAAAAGGCCATTGATTTTTGTGTGTTAATTTTGTATCCTGCCACTTTGCTATACAAATCTATAATTTCTAGAAGCTTTTTGGTAGAGTCTTTAGGGTTTTCTAAGTAGAGTATCATGTCATCTGCAAACAGTGAGAGCTTGACTTCTTCCTTTCCTATCTGGATTCCCTTGATATCTTTTTCTTGCCTAATCGCTATAGCAAGTACTTCCAGTGCTATGTTGAATAGGAGTGGTGAGAGAGGACAGCCTTGTCTTGTACCAGAATTTAGAGGAAAGGATTTTAGTTTTTCTCCATTGAGGATAATATTTGCCACTGGCTTCTGGTAGATGGCTTTGACTATATTGAGAAAGGTTCCTTTTATTCCTATCTTGCTGAGAGTTTTCATCAAGAATGGGTGTTGAACCTTATCAAATGCTTTTTCTGCATCTATTGATATGACCATGTGATTTTTATTTTTGTTGTTGTTTATGTTGTGTATTATATTGATAGATTTACGGATGTTAAACCATCCTTGCATTCCTGGGATGAAACCTACTTGATCAAAGTGAATGATCTTCTTGATGAGGCACTGGATCCTGTTCGCCAGGATTTTGTTGAGGATCTTTGCATCTGTGTTCATCAGGGATATTGGTCTGTAATTTTGTTTTTTGGCAGCATCTCTATCAGGTTTTGGTATTAAGGTGATGTTGGCTTCATAAAAGCTATTTGGAAGTATTCCTGTTTTTTCGATTTCATAAAAGAGCCTGGCCAGAATTGGTAGTAGTTCCTCTTGAAAGGTTTGAAAGAATTCATTCGTGAATCCATCAGGGCCTGGGCTTTTGTTTTTGGGTAAATTTTTGATTACAGTTTTAATTTCCTCAATAGTGATGGGGGTGTTTAGATATGCTACCTCTTCCTTATTCAACCGTGGAAGGTTATATGAGTTCAGAAATTTATCCATTTCTTCCAGGTTCTCATATTTAGTGGCATAGAGTTTCTCAAAGTATTCTCTGAATACCCTTTGAATCTCTGCAGTATCTGTAGTGATCTCCCCCTTTTCATTTCTAATACGCGTTATCAAGTTTCTCTCTTTCTTTTGCTTTGTGAGTTTTGCCAATGGTCTATCAATCTTGTTTATTTTTTCAAAGAACCAACTTCTGCTTTCGTTGATCTTTCGGATTGTTTTTTGGGTTTCCACTTCGTTGATTTCTGCTCTCAGCTTTGTTATTTCCTTCTGTCTCCCTATTTTTGGGTCCTTTTGTTGAGCACTTTCTAGTTCTATTAGCTGTGTCATTAAGCTACTCAGGTAAGCTCCTTCTTCCTTCCTGATGTGTGCTTGCAAAGCTATAAATTTTCCTCTCAGTACTGCTTTTGCTGTGTCCCATAAGTTCTGATAGTTTGTGTCTTTATTTGTTTCCAGGAACCTTTTGATTTCCTCCTTGATTTCATCTCAGACCCACTGGTTATTGAGTATGAGGCTGTTTAACTTCCAGGTGTTAAATTTTTTCTTCTGTGTCCCTTTGCAGTTCACATCTAACTTCAGAGCCTTGTGGTCAGCAAAGGCAGCCTGCAAAATGTCTATCTTTGTTATTTTATGGAGGTATGTTTTATGTGCCAGCACATGATCTATCCTGGAGAATGATCCATGTACATTGGAAAAGAATGTGTATCCAGGTTTCTGAGGATAGAGTGCCCTATATATATCTACTAGGCCTCTTTCATCCATTTCTCTTTGCAGGTCTAGTATATTTTTGTTGGGTTTCCATTTGGTTGACCTATCAAGTGTTGACAAGCCTGTGTTGAGGTCTCCCACAATTATTGTGTTATTATTGATATCCTTCTTCAGATTTGTCAACAATTGTATTAAATACTTTGCTGGACCCTCATTTGGTGCGTATATGTTTAGGAGAGTGATTTCTTCTTGCTGTACAAATCCCTTGATTAGTACATAATATCCATCTTTGTCCCTTACAACTTTTCTGAGTATAAAGTTTGTGTCATCTGATATTAGTATGGCCACCCCCGCTTTTTTAAGGGTGTTGTTTGCTTGAATGATTTTCCTCCAGCCTTTGATTTTGAGTCTATGTTTATTCTGACTATTCAGGTGTGTTTCTTGTAGACAGCAGAAGGTTGGCTTCAGTTTTTTGATCCATTTCGCCACTCTGTGCCTCTTAACTGGTGCATTTAGTCCATTGACATTGAGAGAAATAATTGTCATGGGATTTATTGCCATCTTTGTGTAGAAGTTTGGTGTGTTTTTTGTTCTGTCTTGTTTTTAGAGTAGATCTTTCAGTTTTTCTTTTAAGGCTGTTTTGAGTCTGCAAAGATTTTGAGCTGTTGTTTATCTGTGAAGCCGTGTATACATCCGTCAAACCTGAAACTTAGTTTTGCTGGGTGCAATATTCTTGGCGAAGCATTTATTTCATTGAGTTTTGCCACTACGTCCCACCACTGCCTTCTGGCCTTGAGTGTTTCTGGTGACAGGTCTGCTGTAAATTTCAAGGATGCTCCCTGGAATGTAATTTCCCTTTTCGATCTTGCTGCTTGCAGTATTCTATCTCTATCGGTGGGTTTCATCATGGTGACTAGGATGTGTCTTGGGGTGTTTCTACTGGGGTCTTTTTTAGCTGGTACTCTTCGGGCATGCAGGATTTGGTCACATGTTTTCTTTAGCTCTGGTAGTTTCTCTGTGATGATGTTCTTAACCATTGATTCTTCCTGAAGATTTTCTTCTTGGGTCTCTGGAACTCCAATGATTCTAAAGTTGTTTCTGTTGAGCTTATCAAAGACTTCTATTTTCATCTTCTCATATTCTTTGAGTAAATTTTCCATTGTCTGATCATTTGATTTGAGGCTTTTTTCTAATCTCTTCCACTGTGTAAAGTTGTTATGCATCTCGTCTTCTAAGGCACTAATTCTATCCTCAGCTGCTGTTAACCTGTTGGAAAACTCATCCATTATGTTCTTCAATTCGTCTACTGAGTTTTTCAGACCTGTTATCTGATCTGATATTTCAGTTTGGAGTTTTCTGATTTCTATCTTCATATTCTCTTGATTTTTATTAGTGCTCTGATTTATACTTTCTTTGATATCTGTTAGCAACCTCCATATTTCGTCTCTAAACTCCATTTCTGAAAGACTGCTTAGGTAGTTGGTCGTTGTTGGGTCATCAGAGTTTCCATCTTCATTCTCTATGGTTGAAGTTGGTCTGCGTAGTCTCCCCATTGTCTCGCTTACGCTGTGGGTTTTTCTACGTGTTGTGGTGGTACTCATTGGCGAGGTGGAGTGCGCGGCCGCGAAGCGCAGCGGAGCGACCGCGCTCCGGCCCCCAAACACTCACCTCAGCCGAGGCAAGCCGTCAGGGGATGCCTGGGGAGGCCCCCAAATGTCTGCCAAGCAAAGGAAACCAGCACAATCCACAACTCCAACAGAAAACACGCCTCAGCGAGACACGCCTTGAAGAGATTAATGCTGAATGAGGTCAAAGTTCCCAGGTTGATGCAGGCTGGGGGAGGTCCCAAAATGCCTGCCGGGCCTAGGGGTCCAGCAGTCAGCCTGATCCGCAACTCCGGCCCCCAAACACTCACCTCAGCCGAGGCAAGCCGTCAGGGGATGCCTGGGGAGGCCCCCAAATGTCTGCCAAGCAAAGGAAACCAGCACAATCCACAACTCCAACAGAAAACACGCCTCAGCGAGACACGCCTTGAAGAGATTAATGCTGAATGAGGTCAAAGTTCCCAGGTTGATGCAGGCTGGGGGAGGTCCCAAAATGCCTGCCGGGCCTAGGGGTCCAGCAGTCAGCCTGATCCGCAACTCCGGCCTCCAAACACTCACCTCAGCCGAGGCAAGCCGTCAGGGGATGCCTGGGGAGGCCCCCAAATGTCTGCCAAGCAAAGGAAACCAGCACAATCCACAACTTCAACAGAAAACACGCCTCAGCGAAACACGCCTTGAAGAGATTAATGCTGAATGAGGTCAAAGTTCCCAGGTTGATGCAGGCTGGGGGAGGTCCCAAAATGCCTGCCGGGCCTAGGGGTCCAGCAGTCAGCCTGATCCGCAACTCCGGCCCCCAAACACTCACCTCAGCCGAGGCAAGCCGTCAGGGGATGCCTGGGGAGGCCCCCAAATGTCTGCCAAGCAAAGGAAACCAGCACAATCCACAACTCCAACAGAAAACACGCCTCAGCGAGACACGCCTTGAAGAGATTAATGCTGAATGAGGTCAAAGTTCCCAGGTTGATGCAGGCTGGGGGAGGTCCCAAAATGCCTGCCGGGCCTAGGGGTCCAGCAGTCAGCCTGATCCGCAACTCCGGCCCCCAAACACTCACCTCAGCCGAGGCAAGCCGTCAGGGGATGCCTGGGGAGGCCCCCAAATGTCTGCCAAGCAAAGGAAACCAGCACAATCCCGGCTTTTAGTTTTTCTCCATTGAGAATAATATTTGCCACTGGCTTGTGGTAGATGGCCTTAACTGTATTGAGAAATGTTCCTTTTATTCCCATCTTGCTGAGAGTTTTGATCAAGAATGGGTGTTGGACCTTATCAAATGCTTTCTCTGCATCTATTGATATGATCATGTGATTTTTATTTTTCTTGTTATTGATGTTGTGTATTATGTTGATAGATTTATGGATGTTAAACCATCCTTGCATTCCTGGGATGAAACCTACTTGATCGTAGTGGATGATCTTCATAATGAGGCATTGAATCCTATTTGCCATGATTTTGTTGAGGATCTTTGCATCTGTGTTCATCAGTGATATTGATCTGTAATTTTCTTTTTTCATAGCATCTCTGTCTGGTTCAGGTATCAAGGTGATGTTGGCTTCATAAAAACTATTTGGAAGTGTTCCTGTTTTTTCAATTTCATGAAAGTCTTGGCAGGATTGGTAGTTCCTCTTGAAAGGTTTGAAAGAATTCCTTAGTGAATCCATCTGGGCCTGGGCTTTTGTTTTTGGGCAGACATTTGCTTACTGTCTTAATTTCCTCAATAGTAATGGGGGTGTTTAGATATGCTACATCCTCTTCATTCAACTGTGGAAGATTATAAGAGTCCAAGAATTTATCCATTTCTTCCAGGTTCTCATTTTTAGTGGCATAGAGTTTCTCAAATTAGTTTCTGATTACCCTTTGAATCTCTGCCATATCAGTAATGATCTCTCCTTTTTTATTTCTAATACCAGTTATCAAGTTTCTCTCTCTCTTTCTCTCTCTCTCTCTTTGTTAGTTTTGCCAGTGATCTATCAATCTTGTTTATTTTTTTGAAGAACCAACTTCTGCTTTCGTTGATCTTTCGGATTGTTTTTTGTGTTTCCACTTCATTGATTTCTGCTCTCAGCTTTGTTATTTCCTTCTGTCTCCCTATTTTTGTTTCCTTTTAATGAGCACTTTTTTAATTCTATGAGCTGCATCATTAAGCTATTTAGGTATGCCCCTTCTTCTTTCCTGATGTGTGCTTGCAAA
Source organism: Suncus etruscus (assembly GCF_024139225.1). Taxonomy (NCBI): domain Eukaryota; kingdom Metazoa; phylum Chordata; class Mammalia; order Eulipotyphla; family Soricidae; genus Suncus; species Suncus etruscus. Next base: position 44,757,588 of record NC_064863.1, on the reverse strand, counting down.
GCTATAAATTTTCCTCTCAGGACCGCTTTTGCTATGCCCCATAGGTTCTGATAGTTTGTGTCTCTATTGTCATTTGTTTCCAAGAAGGTTTTGATTTCCTCTTTGATTTCATCTCGGACCCACTGGTTATTCAGTATTAGGCTGTTTAACTTCCAGGTGTTAAAGTTTTTCTTCTGTGTCCCTTTGTAGTTCACATATAATTTTAGCACCTTGTGGTCAGCAAAGGTAGCCTGCAAAATTTCTATCCTCTTGATATTATGGAGGTATGTTTTATGTGCTAGCATGTAGTCTATCCTGGAGAATGTCCCATGACATTAGAGAAGAATGTGTATCCAGGTTTCTGGGGGTGGAGTGTCCTATATATATATGTATGTATATGTATAAGATATGTATGTATGTATATGTATAATATATGTATGTATGTATATGTATATATATACATATATATACACACACTAGCCTCTATCTTCCATTTCTCTTTTCAGGTCTAGTATATTCTTGTTGGGTTTCAGAAGTGTTGACAATGCCGTGTTGAGGTTTCCCACAATTATTGTGTTGTTATTGATATTATTTTTCAGATTTGTCAACAATTGTATTAAATATTTTGCTGGCCCCTCATTCGGTGCATATATGTTTAGGAGAGTGATTTCTTCCTGCTGTACATATTCCTTGATTAATACAAAATGTCCTTCTTTGTCTCTTATAACTTTCCTGAGTATAAAGTTTGCATCATCTGATATTAGTATGGCCACTCCAGCGTTTTTATGGGTCTTGTTTGCTTGGATGATTTTTCTCCAGCCTTTTATTTTGAGTCTATGTTTGTTCTGACTATTTAGGTGCGTTTCTTGTAGGCAGCAGAAGGTTGGGTTGAGTTTTTTTTTTTTTTTGGTTTTTGGGCCACACCCGGCGATGCTCAGGGGTTACTCCTGGCTGTCTGCTCAGAAATAGCTCCTGGCAGGCACGGGGGACCATATGGGACACCGGGATTCGAACCAACCACCTTTGGTCCTGGATCGGCTGCTTGCAAGGCAAACGCCGCTGTGCTATCTCTCCGGGCCCGGGTTGAGTTTTTTGATCCATTTAGCCACTCTGTTTCTCTTAACTGGTGCATTTAGTCCAGTGACATTGAGAAAAAGAATTGTCCTGGGATTTAGTGCCATCTTTCTATCGAAGTTTGGTGTGTCTGTTGGTTAGTCTTGTCTTAAAGTAGGTCATTCAGTTTTTCTTTTAAGACTGGTTTTGAGTCTGTAAAGTTTCTGAGCTGTTGTTTGTCTGTGAAGTCACGTATTCTTCCTTCAATCCTGAAAGTGAGTTTTGCTGGGTGCAGTATTTATTTCATTGAGTTTTGTCACTATGTCCCACCACTGCCTTCTGGCATTGAGTGTTTCTGGTGACAGGTCTGCAGTAAATCTCAACGATGTTCCCTTGAATGTAATTTCTCTTTTTGATCTTGCTGCTTTCAGAATTCTGTCTCTATCTGTGGCATTCGTTATTGTAACTAGGATGTGTCTTGGGGTGTTTTTTCTGGGGTCTCTTTTAATTGGTACTCTTCGGGCATGCAGGATTTGATCACATGTATTCTTTAGCTCTGGTAGTTTCTCTTTAATGATGTTCTTGACCATTAATTCTTCCTGGAGATTTTCTCCTGGGTCTCTGGGACTCCAATGATTCTTAAATTGTTTCTGTTGAGCTTATCATAGACTTCTATTTTCATCTGTTCACATTCTTTGAGTAATTTTTTCATTGTTTGAACATTTGCTTTAAGGCTTTTTTTTCCAATCTCTTCTCTGTATGGAGCTGTTTTTCATCTCATCTTCTAGTGTACCAATTCTATCCTCAGCTGCTGTTAACCTGTGGGAAAGCTCATCCATTTTTTTCTTCAATTCATCCACTGAGTTTTTCAGACCTGTTATTTGACCGAAATTTCAGTTTTGGATTTTCTGATTTCTATCTTCATATTCTCTTGATTCTTATTAGTGTTCTCTTCTATACTTTCTTTCAGTTCTGTGAACATCTTCCATATTGCGACTCTAAACTCCCTATCTGAGAGACTGACTAATTGGTTGGCCATGTTTCCAGTATTCAGAGTTGCCATCTTCATTCTCTATGTCTAGCGCTGTCCTGCGTTGTTTCCCCATTGTCACACATGTATTGTGGGTTTTTCTACGTGTTGTGGTTGTATTCATTGGCTAAATGATATGTGCAGCCGCTTCGCTTTGCTACGCTCCTCTGGGCGGAAAAACTAGCCTCCAGGGAAGGCTAGCCATCTGCAGATAAAGCCACACACAGGAAATCAGGCCCGCAGATGCCGCACAGAAGACAGACAGTCCAGAGAGATGTGCCAGGCTTCAGCATTCCATCAGAATTCCCAGGAGTGATTTCTGAGCGTATACCTAGGAGTAACCCCTGAGCATCACTGGGTGTGCCCTCCCCCCCCCCCAAAAAAAAAGAAAAAGGAAAAAACTTACAGAAGCCTGAGAGATTGAGGGAAATTTTTCCTGGGACCGTGAAAATACCTTGGTGTTAGAAAATTAGTATGCCCAGGGTGTGTAATTTATCTTATGACAAGATGCTTCATGGGTAGGGACACCTTAGTTTTTAGGCTTTTGTTTGTTTGTTTGTTTGTTTTCTTGTTTTTGTTTATGGGCCACACCCAGTAGTGCTCAGGGATTACTCCTGGCTGGCTGCTCAGAAATAGCTCCTGGCAGCGCGGGGGACCATATGGGACACCGGGATTCCAACCAACCACCTTTGGTCCTGGATCGGCTGTTTGCAAGGCAAACGCCACTGTGCTATCTCTCCGGGCCTGTGTTTTTAGGCTTTTTTTAAATTTCTAATTCCCTTTCTAATTTCCCCAACATTTGATGCACCTATTCAAAAACAAACAAACAAACAAAAATATTGCCACCTTTTTTCTTCTAAATTTTATTTTTATCTTCTAGATAAAAATGTCCCATAGTGCCTTTGGAACATGAATTACCTTCTTTTACCTCATATTTCTGCTTTTCTATAAAATTGAGAAGAAAAAAAAACATAAAAAGGATGGGTGCCAGGGGCCAAGTGGTCTGAGGTGCATTAGTGGAGATAAAAAAAAAGTTCAGAACTAAATATTCAAGCCAAAGTCAATAACAATAGAATCAAAAGACCCAAAGTATAACAATCTAAACTTAAAATGGGCCTGTTACACTGGCAGGCCAGTGGACTAAGGTTGGTGGTATAGGACGCACACTGGGATCTTTGGTGGAAGGAGGTCGATACTGGTAGTGGAAATGTCCCTAATTTGGTGTCACTGTATGCCTGAGATCCAACTATGAAGGTTTTTGTAAATTACAGTGGTTTCAATAAAATTAAAAATTAATTAAATAAATAAAAGAGTCATAGTATTAAGATAAGAAGATATAACCAGTAACAAGAAAATTTCACGTATCTATTTAAAATGTTAATATTCTGCAAAGCAAAGAAAGACACATGGTCAAGAGCAACATCAATGAAGTAAGGATATCAATTTCTCCCATGAAGGTGAGAAGAAGGAAGATAGTACTAAAGTATAATTTGATTTTCCCCCAAAGTAAGTGCAGTCAAAAAATAAATGAATATAGGAAGAAAAATGTGAAGGTGGTCATAGGAATTAGCAATAGTGACTGTTGAGAAACAAGGCCACCAAAATTTCTTCCCCAACTCCTAGCATCTTTCTGAAATGTTTCACATGTTTTCTCATTGCAGAAAAACTTTTGTGCAACCAAAAGTCTGTTTTTGTTCCTCCTAAGTAAGGACAATGGCCTCCACCAACCACAGTTTTGTATTTTGTGGAGATGTGCTCTGTAATTAGCCATTTGGAATTAACTAGGCCAGATGCCTCATTTAGGCTGAAGTAGTGCAAAAATCACCTAAACAAAGAAGAGACTGTGAACTCATAAATATTTGTTGAATTGATTCATTAAAAATTATATTAAGGGCAGTGGTGGAAAATCATGAAAACTCTGGTGTTGGTGGGGTATATTAACTTTGCATATCAACTCCGTAAACATTAACACATGTAACTATGTTACCTAAACTATATAAAATGAATTTTTCAAAGCAATAAATAAAATATTAATTTCTGTGGCTACATCATTTCATTATTTTCTCATGTGTTTTCTCCATTTAGAAAGCCAAAGCTCAACCTTGCTATGATTTGAGAAAGCTTTAATAATCAGACTAGTGAAAGACAGTGAAGAAGTGGTTTCCTGTCTTTACCAAGGATTACAAACATCCATGGGAGAAAGGTAAGATGAGAGGATGAGAAAGATCATGAAATACTCAAGACAGAGAAGAAAAGAAAGCTTTTATCATTTGAAGAGTTTCATTATTTGATGAATCACTTCATTCCTGATCAGGTCTAAAACTGACCATTCCAATGAGCTGCAGCTCAAACCTCACATAGAAAATCCTGGATCTGATTCTCTTTGGAGCAGTCAGCATGAAATGTAATGAAATTCAAAATAGACAGGATACACATGCTCCAGAGGGAAGTCATTAATACCCATGAATAATGATAAAGCAAAATACCATCTGCCAGGATAATGTGGCAAATCTTTTTAAAATTCCAATTAGCCTATAAGCCAGAGACAGGGAGCAAATATGCTCTCCCTGCCATGTGAGACCATGTGTCCATGATGTCTCCATTGCTTTGTAAATAGACTCGACTGTGAGTGATGGAAGGGAACATCAGCCACATATGAATACATTTTGGAGAGTACATTCCTTATTCTTTAGGACATGAGAACTGTTTACATAACTGGGTAAAATAAAATGTTCCAATATTAAAAAAAAATGGTACAGTCTGATCATGAATCTATGTCCCTCCACATATATTTTAATTGTGTTGGCAAGAAAACTAGTATCTGCTATATAAATGCAGTATATTAATTTTGTTGTAACAATGTAGTTGGATTTCATCTTTATGTGTACTTGGGAGTCAGAAATAACGAAGCATTTCTATCGTCCTTCATCCCTGGCAAATTGGTCTAGTTTATGATGAATTCAGATCTTCTAAGTCATTTTCATGAGCTGCATTTTATGAAGCACGAAGCTATTAAAATTATAACATCCATTATTAGAATGGTTGCAGTACAGCCTGAAAAATATATTCTTATTACAAACGCATAAAATTGTTCTACAGACAAACTAGTCTATTACTTGTCCTTTGAAATATTGCAAGCAGCAAAACAATGGACTTCTCAACACTGTTATGTCCCAATAGCACTGGCTTTGCTGTGCTATACTGCAATGTAGAAAACATTGAAATTGCTAGTCCCAATACTTCAGTGACTTCCTGGTATGATTTCTAGGAGTCGCTTTGTTTCCTTATCTATAAAATATCTTCTCGGCCTCAAAGTGCTGTTATAGGATTCAAAAGAGCTGAATGTGCAGATGATCTTGTAAAATGTTTTAAATCCCTCCAATAGCCATTTTCAATGATCATAACTATATAAAGTAGGACAGAATTGTCTGCTTATATTAAGAGCTAGAATTATACATTATAAAGAACAAAAAGACCTCTGCACAGGCCTGGAGCTATATTGCTGCGAGATTAGGCAGCTATTGTTTAATCAGAGGGACTATTGTTCTCCTGTGATCTGTTGCATTCCTGGAGCTATTATTTTTGAAGTTAAAAACCTAACCTGCAACTGAAAGATAGTACAGCGGGTAGGGCACTTGCCTTGAATGCAGCTAATGTGGGTTCAGTCCCTGCATCCCATATGGTCCTCCAAGCTAGCTAAGAATGATCCCTGAGCAAAGAGCCAGAAATAGGCCCACCCACAGCTGGGTGGGGCACAAAAAAACCAAAATATCTCATCTAATATACCACCAAGTTCCTTCCAGCTCCAAGGAGCTGTTTTGGTCTACTTGAATTTGAATAATAATTTTATTAGAATTGGGCACCTCATTCTAATGATTAACAATATAACCACATTCCATTATGCAAAAGCTTAAAATAGCAGGGTTTAAATTCCAAAGTCATATGATACAGTATATTTTAGAACCCCAAGCCTGTGTTTCCTGCACATTTATGATCACATCAAGCAATATGAAGTGGAGAGTACTTAGTTCAGTACAGATCATCTACAAAACAGTTCTTCTGCTGATGTTCAAAAAGTATTGTGGTCGGTCTTGGGTTCAGTATCAATTTATATCTGCATATCTTTTGACTTCACAATTTTGTTTCTAAAAATCTATCCTAATAAAAAACATATTGTGTGCGTAAGGATGGAAGTGATGTGCAAGGATAGGCATGAAGTTATTTAGCAGCAGAGAATTAGAAATTGCAAACCTTTACAAATAGGATTGCATCATTACAGGACATTTACCATTATGATACAGTAAAGTTGATTTTTTAAAAATTAGAAAGGTGTTTCTATGAGTCACACAGTGATCTCCAAGACATGACATGAAGGAAAAGTAGCATGGTGGATGCTTGGGTGATAATGTCATGCCAATGATGGTTTATCGATTGTAACCAAGAGACCATTCTGAAAGGGAAGAGTTCTGACTATGGACAGCTGGAATCACTGCAAGTGTCAGAAGGTAGAGAAATTATGTGTCCTTCACATACTTAACTTTGGTAGGAACTTAAAATTGCTCAAAGTGACTTTTTCTTAAAAGAAAAATCAAGTGCAATCCCATTTAGGTAACACTCAAAACAAAACCAGATGTATATAATGTCCATAAGCAAGTGCCCAGAGAGGGGGACTGATGGAGCTTACACCAAATGGTGTGAGTCTTCGTTTGAAAGAGACAGGACAGGAGATATGGTGAGGAGATACTGTTATTTTTATTTCATGCCTTCTAAAATTGTTAAATACCAGAATAAACACAATCCTGTATATTTTTATAGGTAAGAGAAATACCACACACTAAAATGTTCTTTTAACAAACAAAAATGAGGACTGAAGATGAGTCAGGTGTCAGTCACATTTTAAGTCAATGTATCTGAGAATAAATTAACTCAAGTAGGCTTTAAATTTTACATTTATTCAAAATGTCTTCAAAAACATCATTTAACAGTGTTAGACCAATCCCAAACCCCAGATCCCAGACATAGAACTGATACAGCTCTGGACAGCAACACCAGGAACTAAGTTCCATTGGGAGATTTATAACACTGCTCTGGCACCAACTTGTGCCAGTTTTGATATGACAACGAGGAAAGAACAACTTGACCTAAGACCAGGTTGTCCTATCACATCACCCTTTCAACAGTGAAAAATAAGAGCACCAACAACAGAAAACTGACTTTGAGAAACGTGACTGAACAGAACCTACCTTGGGACCAATAAGGAAAACCCTACCCTAGGCTGTAGCCCAGGACTCTTATTAAAAAAAAAAAAAAAAATGTCTTATTGCAGAGGCCCAACTTGGACAACAGAGATTGAGCAGAACCTTTGGATCCATAATATCCTAGGCTTTGGCTTAGGGACTGAACGAAAACAGGGAGCAATTGTTACAGAAGACTGAACACAACAACGATGCATAGGAACCTCTAGAACCGTAAAGACTCTATCCTAGACCCTAGCCTATGACCTGCGCAAATACCATGATAGCTAGCTACAGTGGCTTGATTTTCTCACCCACAACTGAGAGGAAAGTTTCCTGGCACTACAAAAAAGCCTTCGGGATGGGGTAATGAGTATATATGGAGCCAGGGGTTGATCCCATGATGGTATGCTTCAAGGATGGAGAAACCCTAAATCGTAAGCCACAGGAATTCCCTTTCTTCCCCAATGCTTACTGTGCCTATGCAAAATAAATAAATAAAAAGTGGGGGGAACGCCAAACCCTCCCACTCCAGCACCCCTTCTTCTTCTTGTTTTGTTTGATTTGTTAGTTTTTGACTTTATTTTCCTTCTCTTTTTTCTTCACTTTTCTCTTTCTTTTTCACTTTTGTGGTTATTATTTGGAGATTTTTTTTCCTTTGCCGGGAGCATTTTTTTCCTTCCATTTTTCTTTCTTTTTTCTTTCTCTTCTTTCCTTTTTTGGTAGTTGTTACCAATTTTTTTCTTCCTTTTTTCTTATCCTTTTTATCTCCAATAACATTGGAATGGATGCTCAATCTACAACAAGCTGTAAAGTGAAGACCAGTTGCACTAGCATACTTGGGGGTAGAGGAGGGAGATAAGGGATGCATACTGGGAACAGGGGCGGAAGGAGGACAGCACTGGTGGTGGGAATGCCCCTCATTCATTGTCACTATGTACCATAAATGATGCAGTGAAAGATTTGTAATGTACTTTGGTCACAATAAAAATTAAAAAGAAAACCTGGGGGAAAAAAAGAAAAACATAATTTAGAGTCCTACTGAAATGTTGCTAGAAACACTGAACAAAATGAATAAATAAAATAAAACAGAGACAAAAATGCCAAGAAAGGAGAGAAATGGAAGAGGAACATGAGTATATTTGGACATATTATAAGAAAAAGGGTCAGCTTCTTCTCTAGTATAGAGATGAGACTTCTCTGTGTGTATATACCAATAGCTATAATACAAAATCTATACAACCCAATTCAACTTAGTTATTAAGTGAAGGAAGCCAGAAGAAGAAAGACATAGGATGATCTCACTTTTCTGTGGTATATAAAATAATTGTATTAGGAAGTATAATGTAGTAAAGAGGATTCCTGGATTACCCTTGACCATAGAGCCTAGGGAAGAGGACTCAGAAGAAAAGAAATCAATGAGAAGAAAAAAAATGAGACAGGGAGTAAAGGGAAACAGGGGTCTGGGCTTTGGTCATGTTGGGATATGGAGAGCTATATATTCAAACCAGACTTAACACTAAAAACATGTGATCTAAGCTGGGAACACCAAACTTTAATGTGATTGTCAAGGTGATAGGCACAAGGTTGTAGAGGTTGATTGCAGGGTGGGGAATGACAGAGTATTCTCTGGGGAATGACTAGTGATGGAAGTTGACACTGGTGGTGGGATTGGTGTTGAAATATTATATGCCTAAAACTCGACTGTCAATAACTTTGTAAACCAAATTTCTGTAATTAAATTAAAATTTTTAATTAATATAGGGGCTGGAGTAATAGTGATAGTACACTGGGTAGGGCATTTGCCTTGCACATGGCCAACCAGAGTTCAATCCCTGGCATCCCATATAGTTCCCTGAGCCTGCCAGGAGTGATTCCTGGGTGCCGAACTAGGAGTAACCTCTGAGAATTGTTGGGTGTGGCCCAACTCCCCCACCCAGATGAATCTATCAAGGAGTCAGGGTGGGGAGGTTAAAAGGAGAAAACCAGCATCATGAAGTGAAAGAAAAGATGAGAACATTGTTGTCTGAACAACTTTGTTACTAAGAAATTAGGACAGTAAATTAAGCAGAGTGGCTTCAATTTATATTATTAACTAAAAACAAAACTGCTGTAATCTTAGCATAACTTTAAATTACATATATCATTTATTGAAATATAAAGATTTTCATTTACACATTTTAAAACAAAAACGAGAACAGGGCCATTTCCAATACATTTTGAGTTGGTAGAACTTTTCTATGAAGTTGAGTTCTCACACATTCACCACACTAATGATTTGGGGCAAAATGTATTTTTTCTCTTTATTATTTCTAAAATATAAATTTTGGACATTCAAAAGTGCAACAGTTAATGTGCCTGTGGGGAATATCACAGTTAAACAATATAAACAAAGGCAGTGATACAGCTTGTCATAAATGTTTTGGTAGTATTCTCCAAGTCTATATAGAAATACATATATACATATCGATGTATAACATCATTTTCTCTTCCGTCCCTCTTCACAAAAATAGGACCATTTTGTACAGATTGGCAGACCACATTTTAAGGACATCATTGATGATTTAGAACATTAGAAATTATGTTACTCAGGCCAACTTTGATTGTCTTCATAGATATTCAAAGTAGGAACGACTGGGAATTTTTCATCTGGGGACTTTGCACAAGAGGAAACAAATCTGTGATACTCTGGAAACATCATTTAAAAAAAGGATCAATTACAATCACATAAAACCAGGTAGAAATGTTTGTAAAGACTGGAACCTGCTGGCCTGAGAATTCTCAGCCAGTTTCATAATGTCACTCCAGACTCAAAGAAACATCAAAATGCTAAGCACCCACATAAAGAAGGCTGTACAAGAGAGCAAGCGATAAACAGAATGCTTGAGCTGTGATTCCAGAAATACAAATGCATTTCAAGTTTAATTGGCTCTACAGAACCTAGTCAGGTTTTCTTTTTTAATTGGCCAATCTGGCTCAGTCTTCACACTAAGTATGAAAAGCTAGATAGCAAAGTTGGGTCTTGCATTGAGTCAACACCAGTATGCAGTCAAGTACCTTGTTATTGCTTCTCCATCTTCCAAAGCCTCACCTGCCAAGAGCATACACCGTGATTGCAATAATCACAGCACATGTTTCATTCATGGGGTACCAGCAATGAAGCAGTATTGCAAAGAATGCCAATGAGCTTGCACCAACCCTTCTGATAGTTTGGTTAAATGTGGCCATGTGTTTTACTATCTCACCTCCCTACCCCCAATTTTAGTAAATCCTTTTTGTTTTACATAAGAATGTAAATACAAAATGACTATACAGAAACTGGGCATGTTGGATAGCATCATTTCTGTCTCTATCTTTGCCTGAGCAAAGAAGTCTGGGGGAGGCAGAGAAATTCAGTTCACCCAGGCTAAGGGAAGCAGAAACTTCACTGTGAAAGCAAGGCTTCACTTTCAGGGCTTTAGCTAAGAATAGGCAGCTCAATAATGCTAGAGTAGCAATTGCTAGATAGACATTATTAAAGGTCAGTGATCTGAAGCCAAGGGTTAAAAAGCCTGCTTTCTGCATGGTTGGATTCTAACCCATCGCCAAATTACAAACTGTTTTTTTTCCTCTTTTTTCACAGCAACTTCCCACCACCAATGCTAGCTTTTCACACCTGATCAGGAAGTTTACAAAAATACAGATTTCTGCTCCTATCCTTCTCTATCTCCAATTTCATCTTTCAGAATCTGCAGGCATCCTTCTGACACTTTCAGGTCAGGGTTTGTAGAATTATGATACATCCATATGTTGGGGTCCACCAGTATTTTTTCTGAGAATTACGTTTCCCATTGGGAAAACATGGGAAATATTGTCGGATATAATATAATTATGCCTTTATATTGATTGAGAACTTTTAGGATTATTAGTTTTGTTTGCTTCAAATCCCATTACTTGAGAGGGAAGTTCATTGTTTTCAGTACATACTGTTTTCCATATTAGGACACCATTAAAAATTTTTACTTCCTGGAAGACACTACTTTTACTTGTTCTCTATGTTCAACTAAATTTAATCCACTAAAGCTATTACCATATTTTATAGAGAAGCATATGTTATTTAATATAAATGTCAAAAACTGTCAAAATTGTCACCTACTTAGTAAGAATTTTTTTCTAATTGTGCTTTCTCTGTAGGGAAAAACGTGTTAGATATTACACATTAGCATTACTGATAACAGTAGTATTATTATAAACATAGATTACAATATAAAAAGGGGTTTTGGGTCTCTAAACCCAAATCTATTAAACAAGGTTGGCTAGTTATTATGTTTTAATCTTTTTTAACACACACACAAAAAAGTTAAAATGCTATAGTACCAGTACCTTTTAAGGTTCAAAAGTGGTTTTGTATGTACTTCTTAAAATTCAACAGCAGCTGATACCAAGTTTTAAGCAGAAGTACATGGATGAATTGAGTGGTCTCTTCACAAGTCCCGAGAAGACAGTTAATACAAATCTAAAAACATCCTTGGTTAGAGTTATTTACATAATTACAAGGCTGGAAATTTGTTGTAGTAAAAATTACATTACGTTGGATTCTCACCAATGTCCTTGAAAGCCAGTTTGTCTTCTGTGGCCTATTATTTCCTTGTCCATCTACCATCAAACTTTACACTCCGCTGAGATGCTACTGAAGCATTGCAAGAGGCAATGCTGGAAAAGTTCAATTCAAAATATTCCACTCATTCATGTTTAAAAAGCTCCCTGAGGTCCTTGGTAGGGAACTTCTTTTAACACATCATCCAAGTCCTCTCAAATTTTGCATTTGCAATAAAGTGGTTTTCTTGCAGGGATTCCAGGTAGCTCCAGAGGTGGAAGGTGTGTTACAGGAAACTGTCCTCTACCAGGTCTGAGGAGTCTATGCCAATGTCATCCATCATATCGATGTCTTCAATTGTCTCATCCTCTCTCTTAATGAATGTAGAACTGCTAGAGCCTGTCTCAATGGCACTCTCTTCAGAGGTTTGTGAGCTAGAGGAAAAAGAAAATGTGAAAGGTTATAGGCCATAGGTCAGGGCTTCCTTGTGTCAGTCTGTAGAATTACAGCCTTTACAATTTAAATTATAATTTTAGTACATAATTTGAATAATAAATATAACTTGCCCCTTTAACAAGATTCTGCCACCCAACAGCCTAATCACTTATCACACTATAAAGGACCACCTAGAGAGAAATGGAAGTACACAGGTCAAACTCTAGTTTTTGGCTTTTTTTTTTTTCTGTATGTTTTGAAGCTTTTTTTTTTTTTTTTTTTTTTGGTCTGTTTTAAGTTTGGGGGTGTAAGACCTAGTGGTGCCTATGGGTTTCTTCTGCTCTGTGCTCAGGGAACCATACATAGTGTCAGTCACGATGGTAGTGTCTCTCAGGGATTAAACTGGGATCAGCTGCAAGCATTACTATCTATTCAGTACCACATTTTGGTTTCCTTCCTAACAGATCTTATCAAAGTTGCTCATGCACTGTAACAATGACTGTTCTCTTAATTCAATCCTGGAAGAGAATATAAGCAACGCTTGAAGGAATCAAATCACATGTGCTATAGCGAAGTCAGCCATTTCTTTCCCCAAAAATCCCTGAAAACCCTCATTACATTCGCAGGACTCCAATTACCCAACTCCTAGAAAAGTACATCCCCCAAATCAGACCTTCCTATCTGCTTCCCCCTGAGTGAGGCTTCAAGGCTCAGGTAAAGGTACTTTCTTAAAGAGGGTGAGGCTAGAAGTTTCAGGATTAAAAGATTTAGGTATGTGACAATGTCCTCTCACTTCCAAACAGGTCTCATTTGACCCCTGCAGTAGTTCATTGGCCTAAAAAGTGGGAGAATGACAGAATCCAACTATATGTCTATGTGTTATGGTGATTAAGTAATGAAGTCCTGAGCCCAGTACCTAGAACATAAATGTTAACACTTGGGACCGGGAAGGTGGCGCTACAGGTTAGGTGTCTGCCTTGCAAGCGGATGGACCACGGTCCCCCAAGCCAGGGGTGATTTCTGAGCGCGTAGCCAGGAGTAACCCCTGAGCGTCAAATGGGTGTGGCCCAAAAACTAAAAAAAAAAAAAATGTTAACACTTATGACTAAATGTTAGCTCTTATGCTTATCATTATTAAAGCTCTTACCTAAAATTGAATGGGGCCTTATTATGTGATAGTAATGATAATAACTTATGCATTATTAATTTTCTTAGGTGTGGTGATGATATTACTGTTATGGAGAAAATTGCCCACATCCTTAGATGATTATGTACTGGTGAGTTGAGAGTTAAGTCTCCTGGAGATTTCTACCAAATAGCAAAATTTACCAAAGAAAGAGTGTGTGTGTGTGTGTGTGTGTGTGTGTGTGTTATGTGTGTGGACATGTGTCCACCACCTATTATTGGTGGTGTGGGCACACCACCTATTATTACGGACTTAAAGCTAGATAAAGCAAATGTGTCATATGTGAGTGGCTAACTTGTAGATGTAATTTGACTACCGAAGAAAATAATCTTCCTAAGCCAGTGATGATTCCTGTCTCCCTCCTTTCACTGACCTCATTTAACATGCTGCCTTGTATTGTGATATTTTTAGCTCTATCTTTTTGCCCCAAATGACCATAATTTCTTCTTATTGTCAGGCTGTATTATGCTCTATACAGTTAGCACTCTCCTCTCACACTCCTTTTCACACACACACACACACACACACACACTTAATTCTTCCCTCCTTATCCCAAATCAAGAACTCTCAATTCTCTAGATTGTTTCCAGCCTCTCAGTCTAGTTGATTCCTCAGTCTCCCTCCCTACCTTCCCAAGTCTATTACCTAGCAGAAGAATGAGTCAGTTTGGATAGAAGCCCATAAAGTATCCAGGGCCCACATATTATGGAAAGCTTTAGAACCTGGGGCAGGGCTCCATGACTCCACCAACCGGCTTCTTACAGTCACCAAGCCTTTGACTATACTCACTTGTGCTCTATTCCATGCCCCATTCTACACTGGTCCTAGAACCTAATTATAATTCCCAGCATAACTAAAAGAAGGCCAGACCCCTTTCTCAATTCCCTGTATGCTGACTTTAACCCAGTAAGGATCCACATTTATAGTATTTCCTTAAACACTATTGTTTTCACAACAGAATTCCTCCTTGGAGATAAGTTCTACCACTGAGTTTCTATTCCTAGTGTGGCCCCTTGGTCTGAGCTATTCCTCTTTCTACTAATCCATTTGTTAAATAAAAGGCAGCATGGCACACAGAGAGGAAGTTAACTAATGTGAAGATTCAGCATTGGCTCACCATTGCTGACTGCCAGCCTTCATGTTTGATCCTAGAAATAATGGTTTGGCTTGCTTCTGGTTCCCAAACCACAAAGCTCATTTTATAACCCAAGAGGTTATATATATATATATATATATATATATATATATATATAAAACCCAACAGGTTTTACTTTAGTACCTTCCTACATGCTTGCCCAGGCCAGAGCACCCTAGCAATAGGGTGTCCATTCATGTTTCCTACTGATGTATGCCCACACTTGCCAAATTCACATGGTGAAGCCCTAACCATAGTCCACTGTGACTGTATTTGGAGTTAGGTCCTATAAGGAAATGATTTAGGGTAAATGAGGTTAATAAAGTAGGAAACAGCACTCTCCAAACTAGTGAAAGCCGAGATTAACAGATGGGAATAGATTAAGCTGAGAAGCTTCTGCACCTTGAAGGAAATAGTGTCCAGGATACAAGAGCCACCCACTGAGTGGGAGAAACTATTCCCCAATACCCATCAGACAAGGTGCTAATATCCAAAATATACAAGGCACTGATGGAACTTTACAAAGAAAAAACATCTAATCCCATCAAAAAATGGGGAGAAGAAATGAACAGACACTTTGTCAAAGAAGTCATACAAATGGCCAAAAGGCACATGAAAAAATGTTCCACATCACTAGTCATCAGGGAGTTGCAAATCTAAACAACTAAGAGGTACCATCTCACACCACAAAGATTGGTGCACATCACAAAGAATGAGAACAAGCAGTGCTGGTGGGGATGTGGAGAGAAAAGAACTCTTATTCACGGCAGGTGGAAATGTCATCTAGTCTAATCATTATGGAAAGCAATTTGGAGATTCCTCCCAAAACTGAAAATTGAGCTCCCATATGATCCAGCTATACCATTTCTAGGGATATACACTAGGAACAAAAAATACAATACAAAAATCCCTTCCTCATACCTATATTCATTGCAGTGCTATTTATAATAGCCAGACTCTGGAAACAACCAAGATGCCCTTCAACAGATGAATGGCTAAAGAAACTGTAGTACATATGCTCAATGAAATATTAGGCAGCCATCAGGAGAGATGAAGTCATGAAATTTTCCTATACATTGATATACATGGAATCTATTATGCTGAGTGAAATAAGTCAGAGGGAGAGAGAGAGAGATGCAGAATAGTCTCACTCATCTATGGGTTTTAAAAAAAATAAAAAACATTTTTGCAATAACTTTTAGAGACAGAAGAGATGAGGGCTGGAAAGTCCAGCTCATGACATCAAGCTCACCACAAAGAGTGGTGAGTGCAGTTAGAGAAATAACTACACTGACAACTATCATAATAATGTGAATGAATGAGGGAAGTAGAAAGCCTGTCTAGAGTACAGGCGGGGGTGGGGTAGGGAGGAGGGAGATTTGGGACATTGGTGATGGAAATGTAGCACTGGTGAAGGGGGGTGTTCTTTACATGACTGAAACCCAACTACAATCATATTTGTAATCAAGGTGTTTAAATAAAGATATTAATATAAAAAAGGAAACTGGGGGCCTGGAGAGATAGCACAGTGGTGTTTGCCTTGCAAGCAGCCAATCCAGGACCAAAGGTGGTTGGTTCGAATCCCGGTGTTCCATATGGTCCCCAGCCAGGAGTAACCCCTGAGCACCGCCGGATGTGACCCCCCCCCCAAAAAAAAAGAAAAGAAAAGAAACTGGATATGCTCCTCTTCACCATAGCTCTAGTCCCAGCTGTACATATTAGCTCTGTTAGCTCAGAAGTAAGTCTTGAGAACATCCAGGTATGGCCTAAACCCTCTGAATATAAAGTAATTAATTATTCAATGAAGCAGAAGGAGGTAAGACAAAACTATCAGCCGAATGCAATGTATGATTGTGTATGTGTGAAAGAATCAAGGTTATCTGAACACTGACAGCATATCTTACATTCTTATTTGTGGTCAATAGGAAAGGGGGGTAAGATAATGGTTATTTTGTAATTTTGTTTTGGGCTTGTTTTTGGTTTGTATTTTTGGGCAACAACACCTGACATCAGTTTACTCCTAGCTCTGCACATAGGGATTACTTATGGTGATGCTTGAGAGACCTTATGTGATACCAGAATCAGATCAGATCAGCCGCAGGCAAGAAAAGCATTCCACCTGCTATACTATCTGGTCTTATTGTAGTTGTTTTTAATAACTCTTTTTATATTTCTTTATCTTTCTTTATTTACAGCAGGTGGGAATGTCATCTAGTCTAATCATTATGGAGTGCAATTTGGAGATTCCTCCCAAAACTGAAAATTTCAAGAGCTACATATTGGGATATATATACATATATATACATATATGAAATTATACGAGGTCTGGATCTGATTCAGAATTTGGGTTGAGGTGCAGATATGGTTTGAGTTTGGGTTGGCTATGCATGTGAATTGGCCTTCAGTTTAAAAAATGCTGAAATTTGGGCGGGCGGTGGCGCTAAAGGTAAAGTGCCTGCCTTGCCTGTGCTAGCCTTGGACGGACCGCGGTTCGATCCCCCAAGCCAGGAGCAACTTCTGAGCGCATAGCAAGGAGTAACCCCGGTGTGTGGCCCAAAAACCAAAAAAAAAAAAAAAAAAAAAAAATGCTGAAATTGGGTGATAAATACTTGACAATTCACATGCTAGAAATCCTTCATAATAATATAAAATTAAAAAGAAAGGTGGGCCAGAGCAATGGTATGACAGGTAAGGTGCTTGCCTTGTATACAGCCAACACAGGTTCAATTCCCAGCATCCCATATGTTCCCCTGAGCACTGCCAATAGTGATTCCTGAATGTAAAGCCAAGAGTAAGCCCTGAGCACAGCCAAGTGTAGCCCAAAAGTTTAAAAAGAAAAGAAAAGAAAGAACAAATCTGCCAGGAAATGCATGAATTTCACTCGTAAAATTTTAATTCATGAGTCTGGATGATCCTTGCTGTGTTTCCTATTATTACCATTTGCAGCTTATGGAGTATCAAAGAACCAGCTCAGATTCTCTTTTTCATTTCACAACTAAAAAGAAACAGCAAGTAAAGCTTATTGATGTGATCAGGGTCTATGAACATGCAAGTCACACTGTCCACCAACCACAGGGATGGACAAAGCTCATAGTAGGGTCGTTTACAAAGTGTTTTCAAAAGTGACCCCTGTGGCTCCAGAATGACAGTGAAGAGTAAATTAAGGCACTTGTACTGCACACAGCCAACAGTTGTTCAGCACTACCTAGAATGACTCCTGAACAGAACCAGAAGTAAGCCCAGAGTGTGCCCTCCTCCATCCCACCAACAAACTACAGAAGTGACTCTTGGAACATCTAATGCTCAAGAAAAATAAACCTCTAGCTTCTGACCACAGAATGGAGTTTATACAAGAGAGAGTTGAGAGAGAATAGATTGAAAGGGCTCAGTAGACTGCAGCTAGAAATAATAGCATTTTGGTGATGGTCATTGTATAGTGACTTACCCCTAAAACATATCAGTATTTACACTTTTAAATCAATGCTACCCCTATTTTTATGTCCAGTTGAATTTTTCAAATGCTTTAAAACTAAGCTCTAGGGATTCTGTAACCTGGACCCTCTCGGCTAATCCCATTCAGGTGTACTGAACCTAGAAGGTGCCAAATCTACCTGTGTCTATTCCTCTTGCCCAGGTCTTCCTCTTCATCTTCCTCTTCCTCCTCAGGAACAGGGTCAATGTCGGGCAATGGGATGATGTAACCACTGTCTGCGCTCAGCCTCTGCTCGTCCAAACTGCCCTCCCAGTCCTTCAGCTTGTCTTCCTCGTTCTTGTAGGGGACACCGATGTAAGAGTGGTCTGAGTCCACACGCATGCGTGCCACAGCGGGATGGTCACTCTTGAGGAAGTCGAGGTGAATCTTTTCATAACTCTACAAACATTTCAGAGCATATGGTTAATTGAGCATCACTGAGCCAATTTCCAAAGGGAAAACATGCTTAGAACTGTTGCCAAACTTTCTTGCAAATGTGAGATTAAGATTTTTGAGGTCAGCCAGTGGTCAACTGTCCTCAGAGATGAGGGTAACACAGAAAGAGGGGCTGATGGTGCACGTTTCATTCTGGTGGGTCTTAAGACACCAAGTGCCCACCTCTGAGTCAATAGACTGTGGACCATATAAACACATAGTGCCTTTTCTGGGATTGCTATGAATGGACCCTTCTCCAGATCCATTAGCTAAAGTCTCCTTCTCCTAAAATCTGGAGAAATCTCACTTAAAATGTGGTAGCTTTTGGAGATGGAGAGATAGAACAGCAGGTAGGGCAGTTGCCTTGTACCTGTATGGCCAATCTGAGTTCCATTCCTTTCACTCCATTTGGTAAAGCACCACAGGAGTGATCCCTGAATGCAAAGCCAAAGTAAGCCATGAATACCACTGAGGGTGGAAAAAAAAAAAAAAAGAACCCCATTTCAGCAATCACTCCAGTCTTTTTTCATCACCTATCTTCAAAGAATTGCTGACCTATGATTCCTGTCCTCTTTCCTCCTCTGTTTCTCTCTCTTTTTTTTTTCTTTTTTTTTGGTTTTTGGTTTCTAGGTCACACCGACAACGCTCAGGGGTTACTCCTGGCTCTATGCTCAGAAATTCCTCCTGGTAGGCAAAGGGGACCATATGGGATGCCGGGATTTGAACCACTGTCCTTCTGCATGCAAGGCAAACGCCTTACTTCCCCTCTGTTTCTCTTATAGGAGTTATAATGGGCAGCAAAACAATAAATAGACACAGTATTTCATTTCCAGTTTGGCAAACAGCTTTCTCAGACTGCCCCTCCTTGAGAAGAGGTAAGGGAAGCCTTATGAAAACCCTATAGAGTGACTGATCTAAACCTAAACAAATGAGTTTCCTGTACAAGTAAGTGTGCCTGGTCTCCTTCTTAGCATTTCAGCAGAAAGTTTGTTTCATTCATTAACATATCCTCCTTGGTTCTGTGAAATTACATTTGTTCCTTTGAACAATGCTTTCTATTCCACAAAAAACCAGCTGGAGCCACAGATAACAGCTGAGGTTGTTCCTTCCAGTCAGCTGGTAAAAGCCAATTTCGCCTGGATTAAAGTGCATTTAAATTAGCTATTTAATGACTGTGGGTGCCCTGAGACTTCTAAATGCACAGTAGCTTTGGATACTCAAACATCTGGCAGCTAAAGTGCTTACAGGTGTTACACATTTAAGATGAAAGGGAGTCTGTGTAGGAAGGAGAGGATGTCCATTCATCACTGCCTTTAGGGGCTCAGGAAACAGTCCCTAAAGCACTGGCCACTGGATCACTCCACCTTTTCCCTCTTTTGAAAATGCTTCTTTCAAACAATGTGGGGGCTGGAGAGATAGTATACTAAGATACTTGTCTTGTACACAGTGAGTTAGGTTCAATCACCAGCATCCCATATGCTCTACTAAGTGCACCAGGAGTGACTTCTGAGCAAAGAGCCAGAAGTAAGCCCTGAGCATAGCTAGGCATATTCCAAAAGCCAAAAAATTTCAAGAATTAAAATAAAACATGAAACAAGTCTGTTCCCCTGATATACCTACCACTTATGACTGTCTTCTCCCTTTGACATTCATTCCCTCCCTCCTGAGAGGACCAGACCCACCTTTTTATATTGACCAGGCAACAGATTCTCCACAATCTCACTGAGGTGGTAAAATGAGGGTCTCTTCTCTGGCTCACTGTTCCAGCACTTCACCATGATCTCATATCTGCAAAAGCAGAGAATTCAGAGTGAGCACAGGGAGGCATAACAAGATTCCTTTCACCCACACATTCTGACTAATTCAAACATAGGCCCAAGAGAGAGGAAAGAGGCTCACACTTCACTGGTGGCATGGTCAGGCTTGGCCATCCTGTAGCCACTCTTGATCTTATTGTAGAAAGTTGAATCCACCATCATGCCAGGGTAGGGTGTGCCACCTGAAATTACAAAACAACCGAAGGATTAACCATCGGCATTCCACTGTTGGGATACCTGGGACAACATAGCTCCTAAGGAAAACATTTGGGAGTTCCTGCTTTGAAGTCCTAGTTTTGTCAAGGAAATTAAAAATCATCATAGCCTTGGAACTTTGAGGTAGATTAAGTCCAGACAATCTAGATAAAAATTTTACAACTTTATTTATTTTATTTTATTTTTTATTTTATTTGGTTTTTGGGCCACACCTGGTGAAGCTCAGGGTTTATTCTGTCTATGCACTCAGAAAGAGCTCCTGGCTTAAGGAACCATATGGGATGCTGGGGGATCAAACCACGGTGGGGGCTCGGAGGGGAGAAGGGATATTTGGGTCATTGATGATGGGAATGTTACATTGGTGATGGGGGGTGTCATCTTATACGACTGAAACCCAACCACAATCATGTTTTTAATCAAGGTGTTTAAAGAAAAAAATATTATAAATAAATAAATAAATAAATAAAAGAGATTAGAGGGCTATAAAGATAGCAGAGGGGATAACGTGTTTGCCTTGCATACATCCAGTCCAACTTAGGTGCTCCCTGTTACCATCAGAAATGACCCCTGTGCACTTCCAGGTATTATACACACACACACACACACACACACACACACACACACACACACACACACACACACACACACAAAACCTTGAGCTTTCTTAGAACTTCGGAATAAAGAAGGTAATGGCATATCATAAGAATTCACACTATTATAAGCATATCACCAAAAGTATAATAGCTGAATGAGTTTCCTGAGGAAGAATGGTGGAAGATTAGACAGGATCTAGAGATATTGGTGAAGGGAGCCTGACAATGGTGGTGGGTGTGAGGTTGGAACACTAAATGACTGAAACTCTATTAACAGTATTGTAAAACACAATACCTAAATGAAATTAGAAGGAGACCAAAAAGGAAACTTAATTAAAATATTTTACATATCCAAAGAGGGATGAGACCAAAGAGGAAAAAAAACTCTCTTTCTGCCACATCTAAAGAATAAATTCATAGTTTCCTCTCCAAAGACTTCCCCAATCACTCAGGAGCTCCATCCTCCAGGTTCCTGTTAGATTTTCTTTGTTGTTGTTTTCTTTTGGGAAGAGAGACCTCACGCTTTACTGATGGCTCTATGCTCAAAGATCACTCTTGGTGGGTCTCAGGGAACCATAGGGGGTGCTGAACCTGGATTAGCCACATCAAGGTAAATGCTGTTACCCTGTACTTTCAGCCCTATAGACTCCTGTTAGTTTCAAACACCTGTCGCACATCTATCACTGATAGGAAGTCTCACTTCCCACAGATAACTGACTGGAGAGTGAGGTCATGCCTCATCTCTCTTATGCTTTTAACCTGGCAGCACAGGGACATGTGTGGCTTAGAATCTATGATCAATCAAATGACCTGGAGATTGCCTCAAAAATGGTGATTTCAAGGCAGGGCAATCACAACCTTCACACACACACACACACACACACACACACACACACACACACACACACACACACATCTCTTCACCTGAGCAGCAATCACCATGAGGTTAGTGAAGTCGGAAGACACACCAACAGTGAACCCACCTTAATCACCACTCCCTTCCTCAGCCTGTATGAACGTACACAGTCCACAGTGAGTGCTGTGGATCCTGCATGCTGGACCACACTAGGTGTCTTAACAAAATAAAGAGGAAACTGGAAGAATATCCATTACCCTTTCTACCCTATACCAATACCACTGCAACAAAGGGGGGATTTCGAAGACCCATACCTAGAGAGAAGATCTCCCAGAGCAGAATGCCATAAGACCAGACGTCACTCAGTGTGGTGTAGAGGTTGTCGAAAATGCTCTCTGGAGCCATCCACTTCACAGGGAGAAAGGTCTGTGGAGAAGGAGGGAGGCAATGAAACCCAAAATATGTCCAGTGGTCTGCAGTTGAGAGAAACAGAAGGGCTCTCTTGTGTCTAATAGTAATTCTGGCTCCACCAGAAAAAAAGCTATGCTATGTTTTGTTTACAGCAGTCCTCTCAGTACACGGAAGAAAACCCTGCATCTAGTGAGTGCTCAATGTATAGCAGGTGAACAGGGACCAGCCTATGTTGGTCTTATATCTTCTCATTAAATAATGTTCCCAAAATATTTACTTCTAAACTTTGACTACAAAGTGTGAATCCTGATTGGACCTACTCCCTATTTCCAGGTGTTTCTAGAAACAAAATTAAAAAGCATATACAAAATAAAAAGAACTTTTATGCCAGTTGTGGACCAATAATATTTTTAATTATGATAAAAGAACAATTTCCTACCACTTTTGCTTTTTTTTTTTTTTTTTTTTTTTTTTGGTTTTTGGTTTTTGGGTCACACCAGCTGCACTCAGGGGATACTCCTGACTACACTCAGAAATCACTCCTGCAGGCTGGGGGGACCATATGGGATGTGGGGATTCAAACCACTTCCTTCTGCATGCAAGGCAAACACCCTCCCTCCATGCCATCTCTCTGGCCCCTTCCTACCACTTCTAAGGGTCTGATGACAATGTGGCCTTATTTGTGAGGCTGGTCCAAACATCACTTAACACTGAGCTGAAGACACATAAAGTAACCACATCACCCTCTCTCATGCCCACTAAAATTGCTTGAGAAACTAGAATTAAAGTCTTTTGGCACAGGAGAAGAAAATTCACTGATTTGTTCAAGGGCTAGGCTAGGCCTGCACAGAGCTGGATAGGGACCAATTTTCTCTAATTGGAAGCAGACATGCTGGGAAGTTGTCCCCAACCATTGTAGTGGGATTATTTGCAATCAGACCAACAAGGAACACAGATATTTGATGATCTTGGAGGTAGAGGGGAAGGAAGAA
This sequence comes from Suncus etruscus, assembly GCF_024139225.1. Lineage (NCBI taxonomy): Eukaryota > Metazoa > Chordata > Mammalia > Eulipotyphla > Soricidae > Suncus > Suncus etruscus. Next base: position 44,734,168 of record NC_064863.1, on the reverse strand, counting down.
AGATCAGAATAACTTTTTGGGAAGTGTCACACCCAGCAGTGCTGAGGAGTTATACCTGCTCTGCACTCAAGAATCATTCATGGTGGTGCTCATGGAACCATATGTGATGCTAGGGATTGAAGCTAGTTCAGCTGCAAGAAGGCAAGCACCCTACATGCTGTACTATCTCTCTGGCCCCTAAAATAACTTCTTAAGTAACTGTTCCTTTAAGATATATCCACTCAGCATGTTTTTAGGCTGCAATATGTGGTAGAATTTTGTTGTTGTTGTTGTTGTTGTTGTTTGGTTTGGGGCCACAGTCAGTGGTACTTAGCATCTAGTTTAAGAGTAAATGAAAGTGATGTAGGATGGGAGCAAGAGGGTATGAGGACTTATACATGGTGCCAGGGATTGAACCCTAGCATCCTGCATGTAAACATTTATTCCAGTCCTTTAAGGCATCTTCCAAACCTCACTAAAATAGTTTTAAAATTTTAGGTCCAAGATGGAAAGGCATGAATGTGAACACTTTGTATTAATATGTATTAACTTACATAGTATAATATGTAATTAATTTCAAAAACATTTTAAGTAAACACCTATTGGGTGTTCCTTTGTGCCAGACACTGCTCAAAACAGTTTATATAATTCCCCTTAGTAACCAAGAATGAGGCACGGTTGTCACATCTGATCAAGTAACCTACCCCAATGTCCATGCTAGTAATCTAGTAATGCCAGTAATCTCCCCATGCCATGGGGAAATGGGACTCACACACAAGCCTCATGGATTCCACCTACTAATATAGACAGCAACTAACTGGAAACAACAACACCTGATTTCAGAGATTCCAGTGAGGGAGTATAAGCATGACAAATGAGCACATACACTGCCTTTTGACACGTAGTTCGAATCATGCATGATGTCTCTGGCCAAGCCAAAGTCGCAGATCTTTACAATTTTCCCTTGAGCAAGGAGGACATTTCGAGCAGCCAGATCCCGGTGGACACACTAAGGGGAAAAGGGAGAAATGCAATAATTAAAATCCATTTGCCTGCTACTAACAGCATTAGCTCAGTGGCTAAACTGGCCAAGTCATAGAAATAGAACTGAGGGGTGCTGCCCTGACCTTTTTTGTTTCTGCTTTTGTTTTTGGCCACACCAGGTGACATTCAGGGGTTACTCCTGGCTATGCACTCAGAAATTGCTTCTAAATAAATGCCAGGGGATCGAACCACAGCTCGTCATAGGTTCATGTGTACAAGGCAATCGCCCTACCACTTGCGCCACTGCTCCGGCCCCTGTCCTGGCCTTAAAAGCTCACCTCCCCTATGCTGTATCCCAAATACCAGCAGAGGGAGAAAGCACTGAACCAGAGGAATCGGCTGCAAATATCACACTTCATCCCTTGATTTGGAGAAAAGGAATTGAGCAGGATATGTTGTGTCTGATTTCTTTAAGATCCACCTTTTACTTCACCTCATTCAGATGTGGTGATCCAGATCTAGATTTATAACCTAGACCAATAATAAATAATAAATCTTTGTTCTCCAAAATACTTACATTTTTTGAAGCCAAAAACTCCATTCCTCGAGCAACTTGATAGGTAAAGCTCAATAAATCCAACAGACTAAGGCCTTCTGAATTATCATCTGATAAGAGGTTTTTGACATCTGAATCTGCGGAAAAGGAATGAACATGGGTCAGTGGAGTGGGACAGCCTGAAACAGCACCCATGGGATGTGCAGGGTCAAAGTCACAGGAGAAACTCATCAAAATATATCATCTAAAATTACTTCTTTTCCAGACCTCACAGGTGGATTTCTCAACTATCAATAGTTCTTTCTTTAAAGAGAAATGCATCTGCATAAACATGTTTAAATATAAATATAGAGAACTATACACACATGCATACACATTTTTCCCATGATGAATATGCATGGAGATCCTTGAAAGAAAACATTTCAGGGGATTTTTTTTCTTTTTAAAGCCACTTTCATAGTACAGAAATTGTTCTATGAATGCAAGCAATCATCAATCAGACTACACAGAGGTGGCAACCTTGAATATTTGGCATTGAGTTCCCATTGTTTATAACATATCTGCTTTGCTCAGACCCCTTTGGAAGGAACCTTGAATATTCAAGGAAGAAGACTGTTTTCCAGCAGTTCTCTGCTCTTTTTGAAAATCAGGCAAGTGAAGAGTAGCTGTAGCCATTCATAATTTTTCCAGCTTGGGAGGGGAAGGCCAAGAGTGGTCTCCCTGCCAAGAGGGCCTGAGCTAAGCATGAATCAGGTTCCCTGACTTGTGGAGCCAGGTCCAGCCTGGGAAGCAATGTAAACTATTTTTAACATTTCAAGACGGGAGAGAAGCACTGATGCCAATAACTCTCATTGGCAAGTCTTTTAAAAAGAACTGGGAAGTTTACCCATTTGGCAAGAAGTAAATGGAACTTGTAGTTATAGCAATGGAAAATATTGTGTGCTCAGCTTTGCAAAACAAGCATTCTCTCCCCATCCTCACCTTTTCTTTTTATGGATCTTACCTTTCACTGACAAATGCTGAAAGAATTCAGAGAAAAAAACTGATTTGTAAAACGTGCCCCTTGATACTTTTTGACATTCAAGGGCTCAGATCTCAGGACAAAAATCAAAGGACTGGTGCACAGTGGACCTATCTAGCACCCCTACTTCTTTGCGCCTCCCTAACCCCCATATGCCTGTAATTAAACCAGAGCCCTAGAGATGCCACCCCTGAGCAGATGCAGGGTGGTCCATGTGGTTTAGGGATCAGCAAGGCTCCCTGGAGCTCATAAATCAACTCATTCCTGCCACGTGCTCATCTGCTTTGAAAATAGACAGTTTCTTCTTCACACAACATTCACAAACACAACTCAAAACCTTTTTCTGAAAACATGACCTCAGTCTCCTTTCCAATTTCAACTCAAGGTAGGGCCTTGAGAGAAAATGGTCATCATCACCATACTTTAAAAAGAAAAGAGGGGGCCGGAGCAATAGCACAGCGGTGAGGTATTTGCCTTGCACATGGCCAACACAGAATGGACCCCGATTCAAATCCCATATGGTCCCTCGAGCCTGCAAGGAGCGACTTCTGAGCACAGAGCCAGAAGTAACTCCTGAGTTCTGCCAGGTGTGACCAAAAAAAGAAAAGAAAAGAAAAGAAAAAGAAAAAAAAGAGAAAAAGAAAAGAGGATGTTAGTACTGACAAAAGAAGATCTTTGGATCAGACTAGCAGCTCTTTAAAGTGATAGAGCCTAAAATTTTCACTGCATAAAGCTTAGTCTTTTTCCTTTTCAATTCACAGGTCATGATTCTCTGAAAATAAGTCACAAACATAGCTGCATTTGTCCTTTTAGGCATGGTGCAAACTAGCATGGCTATTGATATGTTTCATCTGAAAACCACCAGGAGGTCCCAAAATGAGAAAGTGAAAGTTAGAGAGAGAGAAAAGGCACTTTTACCTAACATAGATTTCTTCTTGTAGGAAGCTGGACGGTCATACAGGGATCTCTGGATGTCTGAGTATTTAGACACCTCCTTTCTCTCCAGCATGGGCACATATTGTGTAGTGTCTGCCTGCTTCATGTCCATATAGTCACCATTGTTTTCAAAAGATAAGATGACATAACTGTCAAAACAGAAAAGGCAGTCTTACTGAGTGTTCCTCTAGATGGGTCCTTCAGAGGATGATCAAGGATCTCCAGGCTGGTGGTGATGGTATGAGCATGAAGGTAGGAGGGTGAGTAAACCCAACCCACAGCCACCTCATGGGTGGTCTGGGGGTGAGTGACCACACCAACACACAAATATTCTCAACTCCTAAGAATAAGGAAAGAGTGGACAGTGCAAGGACTCACCCTGTTCCCTCTGGACCCCAGGAGGCCCATTTCTGAAGATTCAGAATAAGACAGAAAAGACCCTAAAGGAGTATTTGGTTGGCTGCCTGACACAAAAACAAGGCTCTGCAGATATCAACAGCAATGATTTTTACTGTTCCTCTCATTTGTTTCCAGTATCATCCCCCTATCCACCATCAGGGGTCTAAACATCTAAGACACATCCAAGTCACCAGGGGTCCAAGAGGTTAAAGTTGGTCACAGGCATCAGCTTGCATTTTTTCTCTGCTTGTAAAATTTCCTCTGCTTATAAAATCAAACCATGAACCATGACCACAGGAGTGTGGCTGGGACAAACAATTCTTGCTACATAATAAATGTAGCACCATTCTGATGACTTTGAAATACAAAGCCCACTAGCTGATCTTTCAGAACATCACATCTCCAAAAAAAATCAATTTTAGCCACTTGTAGGTTTCTGCAGTTGGAATTTCTATTACTGTCTGAATTTCAGCTCAGGCTCCATCAAGAGCAGAACCTCAAACTTGAAGAGCCTCATTACTCACTAGATATTAGCACTGAGTTGCACTTGTGGGGGAGAGAACAAGCCAACCCAGCAGTGCCCAGGGATTATTCTTCAGTCTATAGTCAGGAATGACCCCAACAGTGCTTGGGATACCACATGAGGTACTGGAGAAGTACCTTAACATCTGTACTATCTCTGTGGTACTTATGTTTCACCTTTTAGGTCCTAAGAGAATGACATATGAATAGCAGAATGTTTCCAACTCTCATTTTCATGGAAAACTACTGGCAAGGTCTCCCCACATATTACCCCAATTAAAAACGTATAGAAGGACCAGAGAGAGTACATAGGGTTGGGCTATGAACTCAACTGACCCAGGTTTGATCCCCTACACTCATTAGTCCTACAAGCTCTGCCAGGACTTATCCCTGAGCACAGATCCAGGAGTAAGCCCTGCAAAGCACTGGGCATGGACCTAAACAAAAACAAACAAAAAACTATAGATATCACATATCTGTATGCATCACATCATAGGCTAGTGGGACAGAATAATTTAACTTTTGGGGACACACTCAGCAGCACTCAAGGGTTACTCCTGGTTCTGCTCTCAGAAATTGCCCCTGGCAAGTTTGGGGAACCACATGGATACTGGGGATCGAACGTAGGTTGGCCACATACATGATGTTATCACTTCAGCCTAAAGATAGTTGAACTTTCAAGTCTTATTCAAGTCTGACCCTGAATTTGCAGGGGCCAATCTTATCAGTGACAAAGGTTTTCTTCTGCACTGAGGCTTCTAAGACAATAATTCATAGCAATGTCTCTTTTTACACCCATCTTTACACCTACCTCCGTGTGCTTTCATCAGCAGGGTTTAATCCGAAGATGTCCAGCTCTTTCTTTGGCTTCTCTGGGTGGTGGCTCAGGAAGCTGTCCCTATTCTTATGTAAATAGTTGACCAGATCCCCATAGAAGCAATACTCAGTAATGATGTAAATGGGGCCTGTAGAAAGCAAAACTAGTTAGGAGATCCAACAGTTCTACTTTGGCATCTACTCCAATGATCCAAAAACTATTTGGAAAAGATATTTGTGCTCCATGTTCACTGCACCATTGTTCACAATAACCAAAATCTGCCCCAGAACAGATGACTGGATGAAGAAACTATAGTCTAGGGGCAGGAGCAATAATACAAGAGTAATGGAGCTGGAGAGGTGGCACTAGAGGTAAGTGTCTGCCTTGCAAACGCTAGCCAAGGAAGGACTGTGGTTCGATCCCCCAGCGTCCCATATGGTTCCCCCAAGCCAGGGACAATTTCTGAGCACTTAGCCAGGAGTAACCAATAAGCATCAAACGGGTGTGGCCCAAAAAACAAAACAAACAAAAAGAATAATACAAGAGGTAACAACACACTTGCTTAGCACAAGGTCGACCTGGGCATGATATCCAGTATCCTACTTAGTCCTGCCTTTCCAGGAATGACCCCTGAGCATAGAACCAGACCTGAGTACAAAGCCTACAGTAACTCTATGAGCATCACCTGGTGTGGTCCCAAAACAAACAAACAAACAAATAAATTTAAAAAAAACTGTAGTCTATATACATATTAAAATATTACTTGGTCATAAGAAAAGATAATCATACAGTTAATCACTACAGAGGGGGATTGGGGATTTCATGCTGAGTAAGAGGAAAAGAAACAGATAAAGAATAATCACTTTCATATAGAAAAAAACATAACAAGAGGATAACAATTTTCCAGAGGCAATAGAACCTGAGACATAATAACAGTCCACAGAACTCAACTTTTCAAGGGGAAGGAAATGGGTGGAAGAAAGAGGACAGAAGACATGGAACACTGAGGCAATGATGGTGGGAAGAGAACGTTTTTGTGGAAGGGTGTGGTGTTAGAATAATGCATACATGAAATTCTATCATGAACTATTTTAAATCACAGTGCTTCAAATTCTTTTTTTTAATTGGGGAGTTTTATTTGGTTTGAAGGCCACACCCATTTATGCCCAGGCTCTCTGCACAGGGCTCAATTTTTCTTTGAAAAAATTTTTTTTAATTTTTTTTAAATTTTAAAGAAAAAAAATGACAGAAAAATTTAATCAAAGTGTTAGTATAGGGGTAGGACACTTGGCTTGCACACAGCTAACTTAGGTTCAATCCCTGGTGCCTCCATACAGTCAATGGAAAATCACTAGGAGTGATCCTTGAGTTCAGAATCATGAGTAATCCTTAAATACTGATGGATGTGGGAAGAAAGGGAAGGGAGGAAGGAAGGGAGGAAGGAAAGGAGGAAGGAAGAGAGGAAGGAAGGGAGGAAGGAAGGAAGGAAGGAAGGAAGGAAGGAAGGAAGGAAGGAAGGAAGGAAGGAAGGAAGGAAGGAAGGAAGGAAGGAAGGAAGGAAGGAAGGAAGGAAGGAAGGAAGGAAGGAAGGAAGGAAGGTCTAGAAAAGGCATGCATCTCTAAGTTTGTACTACTGGCAGGAGATGTTGCTCAAAAAACAATGAACTTTTGTCAGTTCTACTAACTCCATCAAAGAACTTGCATTTGCTGGAATGCTTATTTATTTATTTACTTATTTATTTATTTATTTATTGGCTTGGGGGCCACACCTGGCAGTGCTCAGGGGTTACTCCTGATTCTATGCTCAGAAATATCTCCTGACAGGCTCAGGGGACCATATGGGAAGCCAGGAATCAAAGCCAGGTCTATCCTGGGTTGGCCATGTTTGAAGGCAAATGCCCTACTGTTGTGCTATCTCTCCAGTCCCTGCTGGTATGTTTAGAGTGGAGAAATGATGTTAAAATCCTACACAAGGGGCCGGGCGGTGGCGCTACAGGTAAGGTGCCTGCCTTGCCTGCGCTGGCCTTGGGCGGACCGCGGTTCGATCCTCGGTGTCCCATATGGTCCCCCAAGCCAGGAGCAACCTTTGAGCGCATAGCCAGGAGTAGTCCCTGAGCGTTACTGGGTGTGGCCCAAAAACCAAAAAATAAATAAATAAAATCCTACACAAGAACTAGTACAGTAGTTAGAGCACATACCCTGGTTCTTCTCTAGGCACCATGTAATCCCCTACACACCTAGAGGCCCCTGCAGAACCACAACAGTACAGCTACCCCAGCACCACAGAGCCCAAGCAGCCCAGCAACCTCAGGCCCTTAAATTGAACAGAGGCATGATTGGCTGAAAATACTGGTGGGACCTCTCTGGACATCCTAAGCATTTTTAGAGCCCCTCTACTCCCAATAAAGAAAACCTGCAATCTTCACCCATAACAGGTGTTTTATACAAACCCTCCTCTCAGGGCAATACACCTACCTGATTTGGTACAGGCTCCCAGCAAGTTGACAATATTTAAATGCGGCCCCAAGTGAGTCATTATCTTCAGTTCTGACATGAGAGCTTGCTTTTCACTGGATCTAGCTGTAGCTGTTGAAATAAATCCCATCAGTTCAACTGAGCTACCTACTTCCCAGAAAAAGCCAGCAATGAGCCTAACCAATGATTGATTATTGTGTTATTTACAAAGAAAAACAGTGAGTCTATCTAGATCAGTGATTCTCAAATAGTGAGGCGCGCCCTCCCAGGGCTCCATAAAGGGGGAAGTGTTTGGCCTCGGCAAACACTGTCATAACAAGCTAAGCCCCGTGTTTATGTCTCTGTATGTCTCTGGAATTGAGAGTTGCTGTGTCCTGCTTCAAACCCCACTTCGCTATGCATTGCAAATCATGCTCATTGTAGCCATTAATCCAGACATCACCTCTGATTAAAAAATCAGCTCAAATTATTTTATATATTTTTTGCAGGTTAAAGTTATTTTTAATAAAGATACTATTTACAGTTGCGCAGGAGGGGCGCGAAAAATGTTTTCTTCTTCCTAGGGGGGCATGACAGAAAATAATTGAGAAGCACTGTTCTAGATGAATATGGTAGCCTTTGACTTAAAGGCAAAAAGTATTAGCCAGCCACTAAGGAGAGCTCTTGATTTTCCAATGTAGAGACATAAAAAAAGATCTTAAACTATTTAAAGAATAGAATAAAGTTGATACAATATAGCCTAGAGAGGGTAGAATGAGCCAAGATCTACACCCAAGGTTGGCATTCATTGGCTATGTGACTTTAAGCAAGTCTCATAATAGCTCCAGGTGTGGGGGAAAAAAAAAACCTCCGGGGACAAGGAAGCAGCTTGGATCAGTGGTAGAGTATTTGTTTTGCATTGGGGAAGCCCTGGGTTTGAATCACAACACAGCAGAACAGAACAAACAATTCCTTAGGAAGGGGCACTTACGTTTTAGCATCTTTACTGCTACTTTCATGACAGGCTGGGACCGGCTTAATCCATAAGCAGTTCCTTCAACCACTTTTCCAAAGGCACCAGATCCCAGTATCCGACCTGCAAGCAACAAGAATCATTAAGGCCAGCCTTCCCCAGGGTTGGCACTTAGCGGTATACAGCTGGGTGGTGTTTTTCCTGTAGGGAGCAAGCATAATGATTTCTCCAAGACATCATGTCAAAACCAGACTTGAGCCCACAGGGAAGGAAATTAGTATAATTGCTTTTGTCAAATAACATTTGCAAGGGAAAGAAAAACACAGCCAGGAGAAGGGAGGGAGTAGGCCTTCCCAGCATGAGCGCTCTGTCTACCAGCTCATGTGCTGAGCTAGAGGGGCTCCATGGCACTTGCTTTCTTTGACTGGAGCCCAAACACCCTGGTTCCCTGTCCTTCTGTTTGCCACTTGCAAGCGGGAAAATATTTTGCATCAATAAATCCTTTCCCACTGGAAGTCCTTCCATAGTCAAAAGATCACGGGTTCTACGGAGAGATGAAGTCAACTTAGACCTGATCGTATGGCAAGCTCTCATGGCTGACTGTTTTCTTAGGAAGAAAGAAAAATAGTTAAACTGCTAAATCTGCATGGTGGGAGATATACAAAGGAAAACAAATTGTGAATCCTGCCCTTCCAGACCTCACAGTCTACACTTCCTTGAATGATTAGTTCTATCAAAGACAGCCTGAAAAACAACTTGCTCATAAGAACACAAACAGAAAGCATTGCTGTTGACAGCATGCAAGCCTGGCTGGAAACAGTAGCTGGAAAGAGAAGGCTTCCCTGGCAGTGTGAGAATACACTGAAGCTGAAAGACACGGCAATACCTCTAGGCCTATTGGAAAGATTGCTCTTCCCTCTCATCCTCATACATTTTTTCTTTTTAATTTCTCCTAGGTCCTTGTCCCTTTCATTTTTCTTCTTTCTTTTCTTTCTCTCTTCTTTTTTCTTTTTTTAAAGAAAGGGAAGTTATAAATAAAGCTTCATTCTCAGGTAGAAGCATTTACAGAGACACAGTAAGGCACTTTTTTTTTAACTTGGCTGACCTAGGTTGGATCCCTGGCATTCCATATAGTCCCCTGAGGAGTATTCCCTGAGTTCAGAGCTAGGCTAAACCCTGAATATTGTAGGCAGGGCCCCAAAACAAAAATAAATAAAATAGATCATTAAATGAAGCATTTTTAAAAAAGCATTTGAAATTGAGAACAACTAGGATGTATTTTTCCATGTAGTTTTGGTTTAAATAACCCTCTAAGGCAGCCTTCCTCAACGGCTACCATTCTGCATTTATAGAAAGTTAAAAACTACTGGTCTAACACCTTAGTTCTAACTGTCGATTCATGGACCAAATGGTCCTAAATGTAAAAAGTTGAAGAACACTGATCTAGGGGAAGGGAGGGGAGAAAAAGGGTCAAAGGGAGTTGGGTGGGGGGGATAATGGGAGGGAGTAAGGAAAGTGATAAGGAAGTGAACACCAGTACAACAGTGGAAGGAAAAAGTGCCTCCCACAGAGGCAGGCTGAAGATGCTGGGAGGGAAATGGGACTTTGGTGGAGGGGAGTATACAAGTATAGGGATTTGTGTTGGAACAATGTATACCTGGAACTCAATCATAATTATCATTGTAACTTTGTTATTCATGGTGATTCCATTTCAAAAAAAGGGCTAGAGTGCATTCTTTGCATGCAAGAGCCTTATGTTCAACCCCAATCTCAACACATGGTCACACAAGTATCTTCAAAAGCAAACCTGAGCACTGAGTTGGGAGTGGCAACTTAGTACTGCCTTGTGTGATACAACCCAAGAGTTAACTTTTCAGCACTTTGAAGTAAGACAAGAAAATAATTAAAATCTGCCTTTAGCCTCCTCCACAAAATATACACCACTAGAATATTTATGGTGACACAACTTCTAGCTCTAACTTTCATTTGTCTTTATCCTGTTTTTTGTTCAGTCCAAAAAAAATATGTTTTTCAAACTTCTAGACTAAACTTTCAATATACTTGATTTCAGCTCTGGACTGAAATATTTAAAAAGGTTAAGATATATTGGCTTGATTGTGTTCACATTTGCCTTAAAATGTATTTCGAATGAGAAGATGCTCTGTGACATACAGCTTCAACATAGAATCTATGCAAAAACCAAGATCTCTAATTACGGAAGTGTGACTGGGACAACTGGGATTGAATAGAACATTTTCTGGGACCATGAGGAAAGACTTTGGGGGTAAACGGGTAAACAATTAGTAGACCTGGAGCCTGTAGTCAGTCTTTTGACAGGATACTTCATCAATATTTCATCAATATTTATGCACACACACACACACACATACCACACACATACACACACATATAAAAAATGGCCACATTTTCTTTTTTATTTTTTATTTTATTTGTATCTACTAGATAGGGGCTCCCACCTTTCTCATATAACCTTGAGACATGAATTATTTTGTTTTACCTCATATTTCTGCATTTTTTTCTACAAATTGAGAAAGTTATAAAAAAAAAAAAAACGAGAGAGAGAGAATAGGTATCAGAGGCCAAGTGGTCTCAGGTCCATTGGTAGAAATTTTTAAAAAGGTCAGAACTAAATACCCAAGCCAAAGTCAACACAATAGACTCAAGAGACCCAAACTATAACAATTTAAACTTAAAATGGGTCTGTTACACTGGCAGGCCAACAGGCTAAGGGTAGAGGTATCAGATGCATGATGGGAACTTTGATGAAAGAAGTTCAACACTGGTGGTGGGAATGGCCCTAACTCACTGTCACTATATGCCTGAAATCCAACTATGAAAGAATTGTAATTCACAATGGTTTCAATTAAATAATAATAATAAAAAGACACACAAAACTATAAAAATGTATTTCTACACTTTATATTCTAACATAATATTGAATACAGCCTCAGAATATACTGGGATCAAAATATAGTTTTTGTTTGTCCTCATTCCTTCTTCATCTGTTCCTTTTTAGTCACAGAAATTCATCTCATTTCCAATTTGTGCCATTTCCAAAGCAATGCCATTTTGATGGGTATCTTTGGCAGGCCTCCTCATATTCTCTTCTCTCTTTGTAAAATTGTCTATAACCATAATTTGTGATGGAATAAGATACTGAAATAAAAAAATTATTGCAGTGATCCAATTAACTCATTTTCAAGGCAAAAAAATAGTTCTGAAATCCAGTTTGTATCACTTAGCTCTCAGAAGGAATGAGTTCCGATTCCTCTCTCTTCCACAGGTCCAGAAAGAATGAAGATGGATGTAAAATAGAAGTGAGTCTTTGGAAATGATGCCAGAAGGGCTTACCAAGTACAAGTCCATCTCTTGGAAACTCCCATCTTGAGTCATAAGGCAGCTGCATTGGGTCCACATAGATATACTCATGTCCATCTGGGCTGATAGATTCGATAACCCGCCAACGAATTTCATACCTTGGTTTCTATAAATGAACAGGATAGGGAACTGGTAAGTTGCCTGATCCCAAAAACTTCCAATCAATTGGCAATATCTAGCAGAACTCAATAGTACTCATGCAATACATAATGACTGAGCTTCTCTGAAGTTAGTTCTTATTGCCCTATGGCTTATGATGCTCTTAATGCTCAATGTTCTTATGGCTTCCAAGATTTTGAGTATTTAGAAAAAATAAATACCTGCTTCCAAATGACAACCAGGACAATAAGTGAGATGATCACAATCACCAACAGCACCAAGACTGCAGCAGCCACTGTGAGCTCAGAACGCAGAGCTAGAAGACAAGAGAGAGGCATGGTGGAGGCATTGTGGAAAACATGTGAGAATATGAGGAAGGGCAGGAAATAGAGTGGCCCTATCTGAACCCCAAATCTCTCACCATTGGTGGGGAAGGGTGAGGGATGCCTGGCTCATGTGTGAGATTGGTTACTTCAAAAGTAACTAACTCATAAAATGATACCAACCCTTCTCTTAGAAGAGAAAGGGATCAAATTCAATCAATAGGAATGACTGAGGCCTTTCAAGCTGCTGCCTAATAGACCCACGGCTGCAGGTTTGGGGGCCAACCATGCCAGAATCTGCTGCTGAAACCAGAGGAGAGCTGGAAAAGCCCAAGAAGAGTGGACCCTGATCTCAGCCAACCTTTCAATTAGAACAGCTTTGGGGCCAACCCCACCCCCGAAGCCTGTGCAGAAGCCAATTGATCGGAGGTGAGGTGGAGCCAGAAGAACCCAGTTGCTCCACTTTGCTCTGATGCTGCATACATCTCCTGGTCAATGAACCCTAGCACAACACACAGAAAATATCACACTACTGATGAGACAAATGGGGTGGGGGTGGGAATGCAAGTCAGCACCATGCATAGAGAATGAAGATGGTAGCTCTGAACACCCAAAAAGTGCCAACCACCTAGTTAGATCAAGTTGAACGAACCACAAATAAGAATCAAGAGGATATGAAAATAGAGATCAGAAACTCCAAACTGAAATAACAGGACTGGAAAACGTAGACGAAATGAAAACCTCAATGGAAAGTTTCTCTAACAGAGTAGCAGCAGATGAGGATAGAAACAGTGAGCTGAAAGACGAGGTGCATAACAACTCCATACAACAAAAGAGAGTGGAAAAGAGCCCTTAAAAAAATGATCAAGACAATAGGGAAAAAAATTCTCCAGAAATGTGAACAGACGAAAATAGAAGTCTTTGATAAACTTAACAGAAACAACATAAAAATCAGTGGAGTCCCAGAAAACCAGGAAGAAAATCCCCAATAAGAATCAATAGTCGGGGCCGGGAAGGTGGCACTAGAGGTAAGGTGTCTGCCTTGCAAGCGCTAGTGTAGGACGGACCGCGGTTCGATCCCCCGGCGTCCCATATGGTCCCCCCAAGCCAGGGGCGATTTCTGAGCGCATAGCCAGAAGTAACCCCTGAGCATCAAACGGGTGTGGCCCAAAAACCAAAAAAAAAAAAAAAAAAGAATCAATAGTCAAGGAAATCATTGCAGAGAAACTCCCAGAGCTAAAGACTGTATGCAATCAAATCCTGCATGCCCAAAAGAGTACCAGTTAAAATAGATCCTAAAAACGCACCCCAAGACATACCCTAATCACAATGACAAATCTCAGATAGGGATAGAATACTGAAAGCAGCAAGATCAAGAAGAAAAATTAAAATCAAAGAAGCATGCTTAAGATTTACAACAGACATGTCACAAGAAACCCTCGAGGCCAGAAGGCAGTGGTGGGACAGTGACAAAACTCAATGAAATAAATGCTTTGCTTAGAGTACTGCACCTAGCCAGACTCACTTTCAGATTGAAGAAAGTCTGCATAGCTTCATGGATAAATAACAGCTCAGAAACTTTAAAGACTCAAAACCAGCCTTAAATGACTAACCAAAAGGTCTACTTTAAGACAAGAGAGACCAAAAGACACTCCAAACTTCTACACACAGATGACACTAAATCCCATGACAATTCTCTCTCATCGTCAATAGACTAAATGCACCAGTTTAGAGATACAGAGTGTCAAAATGGATCAAAAAGCTGAATCCAACATTCTGCTGCCTACAAGAAACATATCTGAATAGTCTGAATAAATATAGATTCAAAATCAAAGGTTGAAGGACAATCATCCAAGCAAACAATTTCCTTAAAAAAGCAGGTGTAGGGCCTATAGAGATAGCACAGCGGCGTTTGCCTTGCAAGCAGCCGATCCAGGACCAAAGGTGGTTGGTTCGAATCTCGGTGTCCCATATGGTCCCCCGTGCCTGCCAGGAGCTATTTCTGAGCAGACAGCCAGGAGTAACCCCTGAGCAACGCCGGGTGTGGCCCAAAAGCAGGTATAGAGTGGCCATACTAATATCAGGTGACACAAATTTTAGACTTAGAAAGGTTATAAGGGACAAAGATGGACATTTCATAATAACCAAGAGGTATGTATAACAGGAAGAAATCTCAATCCTAACATATACACATCCAATGAGGACCAAGCAAAATATTTAATACACTTGTTGACAAATCTGAAAAAGACATCAATAGCAACACAATAATAGTGGGAGAACTCAACACCGGCCTGTCTCCCCTTGATAGGTCAACCAGGCTGAAACCCTGAAAAGAGAAATGGAAGAAAGTGAACTATTATATTTATATTAGTATATTATATATAACATATATGGCAATCCATCCCCAGAAAACTGGATACACATTCTTCTCCTATGAACATGGGTCATGCTCCAGGATAGACCATATATTGCAAAAATCAAGAGTATAGGGGGCTGAAGTGGTAGCACAGTGGTAGAGCATTTGCCTTGCATGCGGCTGACCCAGGATGGACCTGAGTTCAATCCCCGGTCTTCCATATGGTCCACCAAGCCAGGAGTGATTTCTGAGCACAGAGCTAGAGTAACCCCTGAGAACCACTCGTTGTGAGCACACCACCCCAAAAAAATCAAAAGTATAGAAATTGTACAGACTACCTTCTCAGATCATAATGCACTAAAATTATAAGTGAATTACAAAAGGGCACAGAAGAAAAAATTTAACACCTGTAAAGTAAGCAGCTCACTACTGAACAACCAGTGGGTCAGAGATAAAATCAAAGAGGAAATCAAAACATTTCTGGAAAAAATGCTAATGAGGACACAAATTACTAGAATTTATGGAACACAGAAAAAAACAGTACTAAGAGGAAAATTTATAGCCTCTGGAGCATATCAAGTTAAGTAAAGCAAGTCAGAAGTACAATACAAAGTGATCTCTCTTTTCTGTGGTATATAAAAGAATAACAGGATGAAGGAAGATATTAAGTAGGGGCAGCCAGATTACACTTGTCTCTAGACTATCAAAATGAGAAGAAGGAAGGAAAGAAATAGTTGCATAGTAAGTGGAGCTGGATGGAAGGTAACAGACGGGTAGGGGGTCAGGGCTTGAGGCATACTGGTGGTATAGAGGTGTGGTATGTGTGTATATCTAAACTACAGAGCCAAAAAGCACTGTATGAGATCAAAACTACAACAATCAAACTTAAAATGTGCTTGTAAAGGAGTCAGGCTTGGGAGTGAGAAGGAATTTGGGGACATTGGGGGAAGTCAACACTGGGGGGAATTGGTGTTGGACATTGTATGCCTGTAACTCAACATGATATGCTCCAGGAACTAGAGAGATAGCACAGCTGTAGAGTGTTTGTGTTGCACACAGCCAATCCAGGACAGATGGTGGTTCGATTCCTGCATCCCATATGGTCCCCTGAGCCTGCCAGGAGCAATTTCTGAGCACAGAGCCAGGAGTAATACCTGAGCACTGCTGGGTATGACTCAAAATTTAAAAAACAAAAAAAACAAAAAAGAAAAACATGATATGCTCCAAGTCCACCCAAGTTACAGCAAATTACATAATTTCATTGTTTCTTGTAGTTGCATAGTATTATATTGTGTATATACATCATACATTCATTGTCCGCTAATTTGTGGTTGGACACCAATGTTTATCCCCTATCCTAACCATTGTGCCAAGATACTGCAATAAATAATTATGTATGTATGTATGTATGTGTATATATATATATATATATATATATATATATATATATATATATATATATATAAAGAAACTGTGGTACATATACACAATGGAATACTATGCAGCCATCAGGAAAAATGAAGTCATGAAATTTTCCTATACGTGGATGGACATGGAAATTATTATGCTGAGTGAAATAAGTCAGAGTGAGAGAAATAGACAAAGAATAGTCTCACTCATCTATGGGATTTAAGAAAAATAAGGGGGCTGGCGCGGTGGCGCTAGAGATAAGGTGTCTACTTTTCCAGCGCTAGCCTAGGAGGGACCGCAGTTCTATCCCCCGGCGTCCGATCCCCCCACGTCCCATATGGTTCCCCAAGCCAGAGGGACTTACGTGTGTGTCGTCCCCCCCCCCCCAAAAAAAAAAAAAAAAGAAAGGACATTATTATAATACTACCCAGAGACAATAGAGATGAGGGCTGGAAGGACCGGCTCACGGTATGAAGCTTACCACAAAGAGTAGTAAGTTCAGTTAGAGAAATAACTACTTTAACTACTATCATGACAATGGTAGTGAGTGAGAGAAAGAGAATGCCTGTCTCGAATACAGGGAGGGGTTGGTAAGGAGGAAGATTTTTGGTGGTAGAAATGTTGCACTGGTGAAGGGGGGTAGTTCATTTTTATAACTAAAACCCAACTACAAACATGTTTGTAACCATGGTGCTTACATATATTTTAAAAATAATAAAATTAAGTTAAATTTTAAAAAAGAAATGACTGCAGGACTTTCTCCAAAAGTGCTCCAAATTTAGGTCAGGAGAGAATGATAACTGGAATGTAGATATGATCTAATTTAATTTAAATTTATTTCATTTTGAAGGGATAGATTCTATTGTCTCTTGGTTGCATGTGTGTAAAAACAATATATATCCATATCCATATATTTTGTATTTGATTTTTAGGGTCAGATGCAGCAGTGCTCAGAGCTTACTCCTGGCTTCATGCTCAGGGAACATTCTTCGTGGGGTTCAGGGGGTCGCGTTAGTTGTTAAGCAGTAACCCCTGTCAGCTTTGTGCAGGAGAACACCTTACCCCTTTTACTATCTCTCCAGTATCCACTGTAATATCTCTTCAGTGTTTGTTTTCCCTTCTATTTATTTTTTAGAAGGTAGAAAAGTTTACTGGAAAATAAAGGAGAATGGAGAAGAAACTCCTAAGTTCTCTTTTTTCCTTTTAAAGAATTCAATCTATCTTGGCTGTTATAAAGCAATAAAGTCAAAGAGCATCTTTTTCAACTATCATCTCTGCACTCAGGCTAGCTGTATTATTGGCAACCAAAGTATCCAGGAGAAGGTACCCTCTGCAGGACAGGGTTTGGGAAGTGAATCTGAGTGGCAGGGCACCCAAACAGATGCCCAGATCAGACCCGTTAGAGCATTCAAAGCTGAATTTCTCCCTGGAACCCTTCATTCCCTTCTGCGATTCTGATGTCAGCAAAAAGGTTGGGATCATGAGTTATCCTGACATTGGCAACTCACTGAAAGCCACCAGCTTCAGCTCTCGAGTCTCAGTCCACAGGAGATTTTTAGCCACACAGCGCACAGCAATGGTCTCCTCAACTTTGGCAAATGTCACTCTGCCTTCCACAGTACTCCTGTTTCGGGGAAAGCTCTCCATGATGAAGTTTGAGATATTGTTGGTCAAAACTGTCCATGAGGTCTCATTATTGCATCTGAGGAGGAAGGAGACATAAATGTAAGTCCACTGGTTGGGAGAAATCAGGTGAGTGGATCCCTAAGAATGATCCAAGATCATAGCTCTTTAACCTTGTTCACATGTGGCCACTATGGGTCAGTCCTCTTAGTTTTCATGTAGATGGACATTACAACTTGTTGGCATATACCCAAAAAAAATAAGCCACATGTGGATCATTGCAAATGAATAATCTGTGACAGCAAGGCCAAAATAAATTAGTTCAAATAGAATTACCCAATTCAAGGTTGGATGCTAGGAGCACATTGAGTAAGTCAACTTTGAGAATGTTCATCCCAATTTCCCACTTCAGGACAGCCTCCTATTCTCTCCTTCCTCTGCTAACAGTGCACTAGGGTTTCATCAGTCTTAAGCTGGACACCTCCAGTGCAACTGCAGTTCAAAGGTAATTCCTGCCTAAGAAGCCAGGCCTAAGAGCAACAGTCTTCAGAAGAAGGAATCAGTTCTAGCACAACCAGTTGCTCTGGGTGGAAACATGGTTATGTATGACTCCTGGGCTCTCCCATTAGAGGAGATAAAGAAGCAGGGATGTAAAAACCAGTGAGTTCACTGGAACAGCAAGGGAATGTATGATTTAGAGTAGTCACGTTGTAATATTTTCATTTACATTTGCAAAAACCACATAAATCTAGACACCAAATAAAATCCCAGAATATAAGAAATGAGAAGCAAAAATGTGAGTCAGGGTAAAAAATCCTTCAATAGAGTTTGTAAACTTCATCTTATTTTTAGGTTAGGGACCCTCCAATAATCTGATGAAAATCACAAGCTTCTTGGAGTTATTCATGCACACACGTACATGCATGTGATTATACATGCACACACATACACACATGGCCTGTGTTCTGCACCTATCTTACAGCTAATAAAACTTGGGTCAAATAACAATCATAGCAAGAGAAATAAAATGCACTTGTGGTCATTTGCGTCAATAGAGAAACATTCAAAATGACCATCTGGTTTCCGTACTTCTTAATATCCTTGCAAATCATCCACTCAATCTCAGGAAGAGGCATCCCTCTGGCCATGCATTTCACAGTCTGTCCCCCTGTGGAGCCATGGTGGTCATCAGCCAGGTTCTGAATCAATGCAGGAACTGCAAGAGGTGGAAGGAAGTCAGGGTTGGCTCAATCAAGAACTTACACCCCAAGTTCTACAGAGTTCAGAACTTGTCCATTGTGGCATTCAAATCTGAAGCACCTGGGCCAACCCACTCTTGTCAGGGTTTGGGGACTTGTGCTTATCTGTGTTTTATGTTGGGGATGAATAAAAATCAATACAAAACCAAAGAATTGATTGTTTGACTTGAAAGGAAAAGAGGATACAGTATTTTTATATGGCAGTTTGGTGTTTAATAAGTGGATATACTTGTTGTAAAAATTCCCACTGTGAATCAAGAAAAACCAAGCAGTATAGTCTGAGATGTGGGAGTCCACAAATGGACTCAACTGAGAGTGCTCCAAAGACAGGGTCCTGAACAAAGGCAAGGGTTAGCATTTATGGATTATCTAATGAGGGAAGTGGGGAGTACATGCAACTGCATGCAGCTAGTGGTCGGGGCGTACCCTCCTCCCATCCAGGGCCACTTTTTCTGCCCAGACCTGACAGTGGTCTCCTCACTTGCTGGCTGATCTAGCATGAACATTGTTCTGCTCTCACGTACCTTGAGTTAAGAGTTCAAAAGTATAGTTTTTCACATCATCCTCATTCTGAACTATGATAGTATAGTGGCCACTGTCTTCTTCCTTAGCACGGATCAGATTTAATTTGCTTTGATACCTACCAAGAAAAGAACTTTGTTGAGCAAAGAGGAGTAATATACCCAGCAACGATCACTTGCAATTCAAGCTTTACTTTTGTTAGCGGTAGTACAAGAGATAAAGTACTTGTCTTTCATAGAGTTAACCCTGAATCAATTCCCAGAACTGAATCTCATTCCCTGAGCACTATCAGAAGCAAACCATGAGCACAACAGGCTTTGCCCCAAACCAAAGGGCTTTAAGGGCTGGAGCACATGCTTTGCATGCAGAAACCCTGGGTTTGATCCCTGGAATAATGTGGTCCCCTAAACACCACCAGGTATGCCCTCCTCTAAAGATAAATGAAATCAATATAAATAAAACATTATTGTGACAAAAGCGATTAGAAAGACTGGACATCTAGATGTGAAGACCTGAGCATTAAGTGAAATACTCTGTGCCTTGGTTTCCTGATGCACATGGGGGTAACTATGCATACAGTAATTCTGAGGATTAAATGAAATTACATATATGAAATCATATCAGATGTGCATGTCTCAATCACTCAGCCATATGCCAGGCAGTGGGACCTATGTTGGGATTACACTGGGCTGAATTTTCCCTGCTGACCCCCAGTGGCTGGGCTCAGGACTGTAAATCCTTAGGGAGGTGTAGGAACACATAGCTACACATGATCATTTTCTACATATGTTCCGCCAAGAAATCTTACTTTTAAATTCCAGGAAGCCAAATAACCCATTTGCAAAGTTCCCAGCCCATAGTGAGAACTGAAAGATTAATTCCACTAATTAAGTAGTAGAATATGACAGTGCAAGGGAGTTAAAAAAAAAATGTAGGGGCCAGCAAGGTGGTGCTAGAGGTAAGGTGTCTGCCTTGCAAGCGCTAGCCAAGGAAGGACAGCAGTTCAATCTCCCGGCATCCCATATGGTCCCCCCCAAGCCAGGGGCGATTTCTGAACCCTTAGCCAGGAGTTAACCCCTGAGCATCAAACTGGTGTGGCCCAAAAAACCAATAAATAAATAAATAAATAAATAAATAAATAAATAAATAAATAAATAAATAAATAAATAAATAAATAAATAAAATGTACTTAGGCCATATTTTTTACCTTATTTCCTGGATCTTTTCTACGTCTGTGGTGATCTCTGTGAGGTTTTCGATCAGAGTCAGGTTGTCTTTGAGCCAGGATATTCTGGGAGGAGGGTAGGCCTGTATATCCACCACAAAAGGCTTGATTTCATGCAAATTGACAGTTTCCAACTGGCTGATGTTGGGGGTGATTTCCACAAAGCCTTTGTCTGTGCAGGGAAGAGTTTCCATTAAAGAGTGATTACCCCCAAATGGCTCCCGAGCAGCATGGGACAGTGATATTTTAGAAAGCAGAATGTACCGTAGACTGAAATGGTGACTTTCTTTATTTCTTTGACCTCCTTGGTGGCGTGGCTGGCGACACATTCATACTCTCCACTATCTTTCACAGAAGCCTTCTGAACTGTCAGAGTATACGTCAACTTCATGATCGGATCTTTGGTTTCCACTAGATTTAATTTGCCTTTGCCTTTCTACAAAAGTGGCGGAAAAAATAACTTTAAAAATGCTAGTTCCAGGGCCAGCGGGATATACAACAGGTAGGGAGCTTGTTGTGCACAAGGACAATCTAGGTTCTATCCCGAGCATCACATATGGTCCCCTGAGCACTGCCAGGAATGACTCCTGAGTGTCAAATCAGAAGTATACCCTGAGCATCTGAGTGTGGTCCCAAAATTAAAAACAAAAAAATGGACGATGGATGAGCTGATCTACCAGTGTAGGTTTATTGACTCTCAGACTTGTGCTAATTTCTTCCTAGAGATCTCTATGAACATAAAGGGCCAGGGCTATAATGGGAAACCTCCATATCTTTCACTTTTTTTTTTAAATTTATTTAAAGGAACTATATCACACAGTTGACACAATTGATCATAATACATTTGTTTCAGGAAGAACAAAGGCAAAGTTATTAAAAATAAATAGAAAGATAACGAGATGGAAGAGAAAGAAAAGATTCAGTAGCAAGTAGATTTTTGAAAATCATAGAATGACCAATTAACTCATTAAAGGCCTAGCAGAAGGTTTAATAAGCTTTGCTTCTTCTCTTTTCTTTTTAAGGATAAGAGCTAAAGAAGTACAGTAAAAACTGTGTTAGAGTGGCAGTTGCTGTTTGCATAGGCCTAGCAAAATATGGGGGACATGGAAAGGAAAAGCCTTGGCCGAAAAACAAGGAGACCTTGTGCAATGACTAAAACTGCTATTAAAAAAAAAAAAAAATAAAATCTAATAACATGTGGGGAGGTTTACTAGCGCCAGGCATTAAATTCAGGAACTTTCACATAGAAGGTAAGTACTCTACCACTGAGACCACTAATAACTTAAAAAAAAAATTAAGGATACCTGGGGATAGTACATAGGTTAAGGCATCTGCCAAAATCAGTTCACTCCCTATTACACCATTGTCCAAAGAGAGGCCCCAGGTGTGATCCCTGAGCACAAAGTCAGAAGTAAGCCCTGCTGCTGGGTGTACTCTACTCCCTGAAAAACAATGCAAATCCTTGTTTTTAAAAAAGCTTAAACTGAAGGGCCGAGAGAGATAGCACAGCGGCATTTGCCTTGCAAGCAGCCGATCCAGAACCAAAGGTGGTTGGTTCGAATCCCAGTGTCCCATATGGTCCCCCATGCCTGCCAGGAACTATTTCTGAGCAGATAGCCAAGAGTCAGTAACCCCTGAGCACTGCTGGGTGTGGCCCAAAAACAAAAACACACACACACAAAAAAAAAAAAATTTAAAAAAAAAAAGCTTAAACTGGAACTGGAGCCATAGCATAACAGGTAGGGAGGGCATTTGCCTTGTTTATAGCTACCTGGGTTTGATCCCATATGGTCTCCAAGCCTTCCAGGATTAATTTCTGAGTGCAGAGCCAGGAGTTAAACTTAAACTGCATTCTATTGATCAATGAGTGTATTTCTATAAGCATAGTTAGGTTGAAATAAAGTTTTAATAAAGTTTTAAAAAGCCAAAAGAAAGGGGGGGGACAATAGCACAGCAGTAGGGCATTCATTTGCCTTGCATGCAGCCGACCCAGAATGGCCCTGGGTTTGATCTCCAGCATCCCATATAGCCCCCCGAACCTGCCAGGAGTAAATTCTGAGTGCAGAGCCAGGAGTAACCCCTGAGCGCCACCAGGTGTGGCACAAAAATCAAAATAAATAAATTGCCAAAAAAAAGACTTAAGTTTAGCTTCTTACAAAATCATGTTCTAAAAGGAGATTTAATGAGTATTTTTAGCTCTATCACCAAAACAAACAGAATATTACAAAGTACTCTTTAAAGCATAAACCTATAATTTTAGATATTTCTCATCTAAAATGTATTTAAAGAATTTATATCCTTAAATTATTAATGTGATGTCCTGGGAAGTGGTTTTGAAGCTGTTTCTCTCCAGTTCATAAAGTTTCACAATAAACCTGCATTACTGGTATACAAAAATTTTTAAAAAAGGAAAAATCGAGTGTTAGAGTGATAGTACAATAATTATGGTGCTTGCCTTGCACTAAGCCAACTTGAATTATATCTCTGAAATCTTCCTATGTGGTTCCATGAGTCCTGCCAGGAGTAATTCCTGAATGTAGAGCCAGAGATCTGGGTGTGGCCCCCCAAAATAAATAAATAAATAAGAATTTAAAGCAATCAAGCATGAGCATAATATCAAGCTGTTTCTTATTACAGGGATGGCATACTCTGAATAAAGAATGAGGAGGTTTATGCCCAGCCCAGCTTTCCAGAAGGAGGTGAGAACAGAAAGGTGCAGGGAAAGAATAGAAAGACTGAGCTCGGGGCTAGAGAGATGGCATGGAGGTAAGGTGTTTGCCTTTCATGCAGAAGAACGGTGGTTCGAATCCCGGCATCCCATATGGTCCCCTGTGCCTGCCAGGAGTGATTTCTGAGCATAGAACCAGGAGTAACCCCTGAGCGCCACCAGTGTGACCCCCCCCCAAAAAAAAAGACTGAGCTCTCAAATGAGGGAGAACCATGTTACACATATTTTCTTGTTCCTTTTAGACTTCTGTACTGAGCATGGCTCATCACCCCTTCCTTCCTCACATGCTCCTCTGATGGCCCACGATGCATTCAAGTGATAAGAACCATATGCAAGATATGAGATGTGATGCTGGTTCCTCCTCCTCCCCAAAACCATTTCCCTCTCTCTCCTGAGCATGGCTTAGCAGAGCACCTGGGGTTTAGCAAATGTTACTCTCTGTGGAGAGGTCTCCCTTTCACTGAGGCTCACATACAGCAGGACTCTGCAGATTGTCTCAGTCTAAGTAGTAGCACTGAGGCTTGAACTTGGGTCTTTGCACTTGGGGGTGGACTTTCTGAATAATTATAGTTCTACCCATTCACTGAAGGGGAGCTGTGCAAAGCCAGAGCAGATAGGAAAGAAACAGTCCTGGGCAGTGGCACAGCAGAAACAGAAGGTCAGGCTCTCAAGATCAGTGGACATCTCCAGGCTTAAAGGCATGGGAGCCAAGAAACTAAGAATGAAGTTAACAATGGGTAACTTTTCAAATTGTATCCTTCCTCTATCTTTCTAACTTATGAGGAAAAATACCCTGGCAATCTTTTTGTGTTATAAAAATCCTGGTCCTGCAACAGCATGAGAGCACACTCCAAGAGCCTCTTTCTAGAAGAGGCTCTATTGAGACCACACTGTGCTCATCACTGAGATGGTAAGTTCACCAAAGTACCAATCAAAAACACTTTAGATTCCAGTGTGCCCACCTGTATCACATACCCAGGATCCTGGAAGGTACTTACTGTTTGCCCAGGGTATGTCCACTTAAGGTCAACCACTTCGTTGTGAAGGATGATGCATTTCACTTCCACTGTTTCTCCTGACTTATAGACTGTCTGCAGAGCTTCCATCTCTAGCTCGAGATCCAGTGCTGCTATTTAAAACATAAAGAAGGACTTAAATTTCTAGTTGAGTCAATCCTCATAGAGCCTGAGTGATTTTTTTTTGGGGGGGGGGGGTCAAACCCGGCAGCCCTCAGGGGTTACTCCTGGCTTTGTGCTCAGAAGTCGCTCCTGCAGACACGGGGACCATATGAGATGCCAGGATTCGAACCACCTTCAGTTCAAATCAGCTACATGCAAGGCCCAACCCCAACCACTGTGCTATCTCTCCGGCCCGGAAGTGATTTTTTTAATTCAAAAAAAAAAAAAACTTTAAAAATTTGTAGGACCAGGGCCGGAGAGATAGCACAGTGGCATTTGCCTTGCAAGCAGCCAATCCGGGACCTAAGGTGCTTGGTTCAAATCCCGGCGTCCCATATGGTCACCTGCGCCTGCCAGGAGCTATTTCTGAGCAGATAACCAGGAGTAACTCCTGAGCACCACCGGGTGTGGCCCAAAGACAACAAAAAAAAAAGTTGTAGGACCAAAAGATAGGGCCAAGGCACTTTCTTTTCATGCAGTTGACTCCAGTTCGATTCCTATTACAACATATGGTCCCTTGAAAACTGCCAGTTGTAAGACCTGAGCACATCTGCATGTGACCCAAAAGACAGGAAAAAAAAATGTGTCTTAAGACAAAATTTGAAAATTTCAGAAAACTTGACTTTGAATTGGCCTATGTAATCAGACATAAGACAACAAAATAGGTGTATTCACACACCAGCAAAACAAGAAAGATTCCAATGAACCAGTTCATTTCCAAGCATTCAAGTTCATTCTGGCCTGTTCTTCACATCATCTATTTTTCCCAATAAATTTATTCATTTCCCCCATAGCTTTATCAACCAGCAGTTAACCACACACCTTGCTCCACCGCTTTTTCTCCTCTCTCTACTTCCCAGTTATTCCCAGACTGATCCAACACCCTAGCAAAGCCCCTGGCATAAAATCAGCCCTTTCTGGGGCTGGAAAGATAATATAGGAAGGAGAACACTTGCTTTACATGCAGTCAACACAGGTTGACCCTAGCACCTAATATGGTCCCTCAAGCACTGTCAGAAGTGATCCCTAGGCACAGAGCACACAGTAAGACCTGAACACCAACTGGAAATGGCCTCCCACTAAAAATCTATGAAATTTGAAAAACAAATAAAAATAACTTCTTTCCAAAACTGCAGGGTGTCCTACACTGCTATCCTACCACCGAGCAAACAGTTCAAAAATCTGTGAGCCCAAATATATATTATAGTCTCCTTTACCCAAATACACATTGGCATTCAAGTGATAAAGTCCAATTAAACTACCTGGCTCAAAATCCATATCCCTTTTTCGTGTGTGTGTGTGTGTGTGTGTACGTGTGTGTGTGTGTGTGTGTGTGTGTGTGTGTGTCTGTCCTCTATGGACAGGATGTCCCTTTTTCATGTGTGTGTGTGTGTGTGTGTGTGTGTCTGTCCTCTATGGACAGGATGTCCCTTTTTCATGTGTGTGTGTGTGTGTGTGTGTGTGTGTGTGTGTGTGTGTGTGTCCTCTATGGACAGGAATGTCACAAAAATAGTAAGAGGCTGATTCAAGGAAAGAATTCCTCATGGTTTGAAGGCAACTGAAGAAATCTGAAGTTGCACAGGAGAAATAAAATTGTTAGCCATTGAGGGTCCCCAAGGTCAGCCTAACAATGGAACGTCAAGGTGGATGTCCTAAATCTCCAAATCAGAGTGTAAGATTATCATCCTAGGGAGTGTAGAGATTAGAAGTAGGGGAAATTGGGACCACATCCAGCACTCAGAAGTTCCTTCTGGCTCTGCACTCAGAAATTACTCCTGATGGTGGCTCAGAGACTATTTGGGACTCTGGAGATTGAATCCAGGTTGGCCATGTACAATGTAAGGACCCTAACCACTAACTACTCCAGGTCCAAGAATTTTTTTTTTAAATCCCACATGCAGGGACAAAGATAATTCATCAGATAACTTGTCTTTGTATGGATCTGACCAGATTCATTCCTAGAGTACCTCTAGGAGTGACCCCTGAGCACAAAAGCCAAAAGTATAAATATGCTGTATATCATCCAAAAATATTTTTTAATATAAATGCATCTGATTCTTTTATTCTGTCTAGGAAATCACACATGAGTATGATTTCCTTGGCTCTGACTAATATTCTTTTCTTTTTTACTTTTTGCAGTGTACCAAGGACACTTCCCAAGCAGTGCTCAAGGAACCTTGAGACCATCCCACCAATTGGTCAATCTAGCTGGATTTTTGGAAGTCAAAGACCATTAACATTAAAAGTGAGAAAGCAAAGATGCAGTGCAGGAACCTGCAGGACCTCAGCCAGCTGAGCGCTTCTAATTCTTAAAAGGGGTAAAGGCCAAGTGGAGGGCAGTACCAGGTCCCAAGTTGGACCTGTGGGCACTGTATACCCCTCCCAAGTGCTGCCATATCACTAGACTGGTATTGGGCTCTCCAGTCCAGATGGTGGAGCTGAGCCCCCTGAACACTGCGTGGGTGACCCCTACCAAAAATACAATTAAATAAAAGAGGAGGTACCACTACCTTTATTTATTTTTCTTAATTTTACTTTTTATAAAATTACCATGAAATTACAAAGTTATTCACTACTGGGTTTCAGGCATACAATATTTCAACACCAGTCCCTTCACCAGTGTCCATTTCCCTCCACCAATGTTTTCCTATCCCCATTTGCCTCCCATTGGCAGTCTGCCTCTACAAGAGACACTTCTTGTTTTATACATATATATACCAGTTATATAAAATATATATGTATAATTTGTATTTATAAAATGTATAAATAATTTTATGTATAAATTGTATAAACAGATAAATATATAAATAAATATATGAATATGTAGGTATATCAATTTTTGTACTGTAGTTTAAAGGACTGTTACCGATAGGATTCATATACAACATTTTACCAACTTTTAGCACCACTGCCTCCTTCAATTGAACACTTTCCTCCACCATAGGCAATTCCTAGCCCCATCCCCTGCCCTATTCTCCAGCCCCTCAAGGGACTTCTTTCCTACTGGACACTAGTTCTCATGTTCTTTGTTTCCATTATCTTAGGGTATTTGTTATTCCACCACTGTATTTCTTTATAATCAGTCTATTCCAGTACCTGGAAAAATATAAACGTTAAATGAGAGGGTCCGAACAGGCTTCCCTCTGATCACGGCCTCACAGTTGTAGGTACCAGCAGGGAAGGTGCCATTAAAGCCATGTCTACTGTCGTACGATGCAGGAACCACCCCATTACTGCCAAGTAAGGTGACGGGAGTCTCAGGGTCGGTTGTACGGCAAGGGATGATGGAGGTGCCATCTTCATCCGCAATAACAAAATACTCTGTCAGTACTAGAGGCACGAAGATTACATCCGGGTCTGTGGTTTAAAAAAGGAAGAGAAACAGATTCTGAGTTAGTTTCACCTTTCCTCAACTCCGAAGAGTAACACTCCTTAAAAATAAATAAATAAATAAATAAATAAATAAATAAATAAATAAATAAATAAAAGAAATAAATAAAAGAAATGAAAGAAAAGAAAAAATGCATAGAGGTGCTAAAGATACAAAGGAGACAGACATAGGATCTAGCCATTACTACTAATAGAGCATCTAAGATAAAGCTTGCAAGTACATCTATAATCCAGATGCTATGAAAGAACGGGTGGAACAGCAATAGACATGGTAATATATACATAAGCATGGATAACAATGGACACAGACACTGTAAGTGGTAAAGCGAATCACAAAAGAGCACATAGGATCAACCAGGTGGCTGAAATACAAAAGTTTCCCAAAGCCACTGTGCAGCCCATGACTGAGGGGACACTGCTTCTCCACTTCAAGGGAGAAGGAGAGACCTAAAATCCATCACAACCCAAAGGTACTCCCCTCCAGGGAATTTTCCTACAATAACAGTGAAGAGGGCAGCACTTCCTTTACCAAGAGGTCAAGGGTTCTGGCCCACCTTGCTTTTCTCCTTCTCCAACTCAGGGTCACACCTGCATTGAGAGAGCACCCTACAAGCTTCTTCATAATCCTTCCCCATTTCACTAATAGGTCTTCCCCCTAATAAATTCTTTCCTTCATTTGTTTGTTTTCACTTGTTTGGGTTACACTCAAGGATGCTCAGGTTTTGCTCCTGGCTCTACCCTCAGGAATCACTCATAGTGGTGCTCTGGGGGGACCATAATGGGGTACCATAAAGGGTACATTTACAGGTTGGTCATATACAAGGCAAATGCCCTACCTGCTGTACTATCGCTTTGGCCCAAAACAAATGTTTAATGAAGTCCTCTTTATGGGACAAGAGAGACAGGACAGGGGCTAAAGTACAGCAGATAGGGTGTTTGCTGTAGACACAGCCAATCCCAAATTTATACTTTAGCATCCCATGTGGTTCCCCTGAGCTGGCCAGGAGGAATTCCTTAGTGCAGAGAGAGCCAGGAGCAATCCCAGAACACCACTGGGTGTATCCCCAAAGAGAGGGGGGAGTGACTTTTGCCTTGCACACAGTCAACCCAGGTTCTATTGTTAGCATCACACATGGTCGCCTAAGCCCAGCAGGAGAGACTCCTAAGAACAGAGGCAGAAAAAACTCCTGAGCACTGCTGGGTGTGTCTCCCCATCATACACACACCAAAAAAGCCCTCTTTAAAACTTAATTTAGTTTCAAAACATTAACAGTAGCTATTTCCGGGGCCGGAGAGATAGCATGGAGGTAAGGTGTTTGCCTTTCATGCAGGAGGTCATCGGTTCAAATCCCGGCGCCCCATATGGTCCCCCGTGCCTGCCAGGAGCAATTTCTGAGCCTGGAGCCAGGAATAACCCCTGAGCACTGCTGGGTGTGACCCAAAAACCACAAAAAAAAAAAAAAAAAAAAAAAAAACAGTAGCTATTTCTTATTTTGGAGGGCACACCCAGTGATGCTCAGGGGTTACTCCTGGCTCTGTGCTCAGAAATCTCTCCTGGCTTAGGGGACCATATGGGATGCCGAGGGATGGAACCGCGGTCCGTCCTAGGTCAGCGCGTGCAAGGCAAATGTCCTACTGCAAGCCACTGCTCTAGCCCTACAGTAGCTATTTCTTTTGTGGGATATTTGTGTGAGTGGGATGGTTGGTTTCTTACCACACCCAGCAAAGCAGAAAGGACCAGATGGGGCCAATGCTAGGTTGGGAATCTCTACCCTCATGTGATTATCCTGTTTGGAGGACAGCAATTATTTGATGATAAGGACATTCCGATTGATCTTTATGAAATTTTGCATCTTCTGCTTTATCCACTTGTCTTCCCAGGCAGTGCTGGGTCCAGGGCCTCACCTGGCACATAGATGTAGATAACGCGTCCTCTGATTTCACTCTCATCCATATAGGTTTGGTTGTAGTAGCAAGTGTACTTGCCCGTGTGGGCTCCAAAGGCATTAGCCACTTCCAGCACCTTCACAAAAAGGCCAGTGTTGGTCTCCTCGTTTCTGATTTCCACATCGTCCTCGTCCAAGGACGAGGGGTACAGCCAGTTCACTTCATTCTCCCCCTGGCAGCGCAGAGCAAAAGATGAATTCAGCCGCACCACCTTCTCGTTTTCATTGGGAAGGATGTCGGGGAAGGACAGCTGGCAGGCGATGAGGCTCAGTCCTGTGGAGACAAACGTGCCCTGAATGGGTGGAAGCCAGAAAGGATGCCCCTGCCCCCCGGCCTCAGAGCACTGAGAGAAGCACCAGGCGCGGCTGAGAACAATGGCCATTTCTCCTCCAAAATCCATTAGCCTGGACGCCCATGAATGGCCCCCCATTATAGCAGCCACCACATCTGCTGAGAGCAGCAACGGCTCCAAGGGGCCAAGAACCCCACCAAGCAAGCACCCCCCCCCAAGACCCACCCCTCCAAACACTCCAATGGATAGAGGGCATCTGATTTCAATTCCATATTTAAGACTCTTATGTGCAACCATAAAATATCCCCAAGATGGCATGAACGCCAGCACATATGGGCTCTTTAGGGCGCACACTCTTCACAGAGGAGGCCCCTGGGAGGCAGGGGAAGAGGAGAGGGGTGGGGAGCCGGGGTGCACAAAGCACAAAGCAGATCTGGGCTGGAGCAGGACGCCTCTCCCATTGCACTCAACACACACTCCCGCCTGCCTTCTTGCTAATGGATTCCAGAAGCCTGCGCCAAACAAGGGGGGCCTTTATTGCAAATTCAGAGGAAGTCCAGCCTGAGAGCAAAAACTCTGAGCTCATCTTAGCACCTGAGGTGTCACTCCCGGCTTCCTCTATCTGTGAAACCCACAAAGCAACGATTAGGACGCCACTTGGGGTTCATGGTTTTTAATCTCCTTCAGGCCCAACTTTGATCATGTTGATCACTTTGATTTCTGTATCTGGTGAGGCTGGACTGTGTTAAGTTCACCCCTGACCTGGGGTTGAGGACACCTTGAGTAAAGCTAAACCCTCATTTTCCTCACTATCCCAAAGGTCCCTCTGCTCTCTGCACACGGCTGACACCAGAGGCACGAATACACTTAAGTGAACTCGCCCTTGGAAAGCACTGGTTTTGTGATGAACACCTGCAATGCATAAATGTCTGGATGGAAACTCCGCAAGTTCAATAAATAATTCAACATATGGCCCCCATAGCCTCCTCCTGGTGGAAAAGAATTAGTAAGATTCCCCAAGAGCCATTCAATTCCCTGCAAAAGGTGGCTCTGAGTTTCTCCAGCATTTCAGCACCTCCCACTTAGCACAGGTATCGCTGAAGACAGGACTGAGTTCCCTGGCAAAAATGTTCCATGATTTATTTCCCTGGAATTGTCTTGACTTCTGGGGATCACCAACCCCCACTCTCTAGTGAAAACCCACATCACAGGGAAAGGAAGAGGGTCTGGAGGGTAGTGGGTGAATTGAAATGATGATGTTGAATACTTTGCCAATATCACACCAGCACTGAAACTGTCCCCAGTTAACAGTCCTTCTGGCCTCAGAACTAGCCCATAGTGTCAAAGGAACAATGGGAGATCTGAAATAGCAGCTCAGAATCTCTGTTTTCCTCTTCTGGAGACTGATGCAGGGAGAAAGAGAGATATCCCCCTTAAAAACAAAAAAGGGCCAGAGAGATAGCATGGAGGTAAAGTGTTTGCCTTTCATGCAGAAGAATGGTGGTTTGAATCCCGGCATCCCATATGGTCCCTCATGCCTGTCAGGGACGATTTCTGAGCGTAGAGCCAGGAGTAACCCCTGAGCGCCGCTGGGTGTGACCCAAAAACAAACAAACAAAAAAGAGACCTCCTTCCCTGCCCCAGGACAACCCCTCAAAAAGGACAGGGTTCCCTACCTGTGAGAAGACAGTCTAGAAGCAGGAATGTCCGGTGGGAAGTCCCCATCCTGGGCGACCCTGGAAAAGGAAGAGAGAAAACACTTTGGTCAACTCCAACAAGCTGCCTTGTCTGGACTCTGGGCTGGGTGAAAGACTAGAATTTCATCCCTTTGATCTTCCACAAGGTCCCAATAGCCAAAAGCCCAAAGGAGCCAGCCAGGCTAAAGAGGCACCCAGGGTGTGACCGGGCCCTCCAAACCTTTCTTTGGCTCACTTGCACATTCTGAAAACTCTCCCTTTTTTTGGTTTTGGAATGTGTGCCAGAGTACAGGAGAACTGTCCCCTTTTTTCAACTATTTAAGTAAAGAATGTGAAAGACAAATAAGCAGATGTATTTACTCAACTTCCCCTTTCCCTCTGCAGGGTTTGTTGCTGCTTCAGTGTCTCAGTAGTGAGAAGGTAAGTACATGATGGTCCCCTCCTCCTGGTGAGAGAGGCCCAAAGCCCCACAAACCTCATCTGCTCTCCTCCAAAGTTGAAGAATGTCCCCCTTACCACTGTTCCACAGTGGGATCCTCTGTTTGGGAGAAAGAATGAGACCAACAACAGAGACAGCAAGGGGAGGAAACTAAGGCAGCAGGACCAGGTGTCAGCTCCCTGGGCTGAGCATGAGTTGTGTATGCAGAAGACGCTAATTCCATCTCTGGTTCATTATGGTCTCCTGAGCACTGCAGAGACTGGACTCCAACTCAGCTCAATGCATAGAATAGCCCTTGAGCATTGTCAGGTGTGACATGTCCCCCCAAAAAAACACTTTAGAAAAAAAAAAGGAGAGAATTTAAGATGGACTTGTTATATCCCAGCCATCTCTCAGAACAAACCACTTCTCTCCACTTTTCTCTTCTGCTCATTGTCTTTCCTCTTGCTCTGCTTTCTACAGGAGATCACTGATACTATGGTTTTGCTAAAGTCATTAAAACAACTGTCAAGGACCCATGCATGTCTCCTTGAAGGCATAAGACCTTGAGTTTGATCCTCTATACCCCCCATGTGCCAAGTACAATCCTAGCACCACTGCTGGGATTCCCAAGTGTATAAGTGCAGTTCCAGGCAAAAAGCCCTGAAGTGTGTGTGAGCACCGCAATGGAATGTGTGATCCCAGAAAAGGCAGAGATGACAGCAAATAAAGGGGAGGAGAAAAAGGCTTCCAGTTTCTGGGGCTGCTGAATACCAAGTTTCAATAGAAAAAAAGAGCCACTAAGGGTCTTGGGAGCAAAGCCCAAGATAACCTTCCCAACAAAGCACCCACTAGTGGCTGGAGCAATAGCACAGTGGGTGGGATGTTTGCCTTGCATGTAGCTGACCCAGGTTCAATCCGCAGCATCCCATATGGTCCCCTGAGCCTGCCAAGAGTAATTTCTGAGTGCAGAGCCAGCAGTAACCCCTGAGCACCAACAGGTATGACCTAAAAATAAAAACAAAAACAAAAAGCACCCACTAGACCAAAAAGATAGTACCACCAGGGAAGTGTTTGCCTTGCCATGCACTTAAACCAGCTGACCCTAGTTCAATCCTTGGTACCATAGATGCTTTCCCTGAGCACCACCACCAAGAGTGGCCCCCGATAAGAGCCAGGAGAAAACCCTGAGCACTAGCAGGTGTGGCCTGCTACAAAAGGAGCACAACCCCCTTCCCTAACCTAAAGAGAAGGAAGTGGAAAAGAAGCAGAAGCAGCAGGATGGGGAGGGGAAAGGAGAAGGAGAAAGAATAAGAAAAAGGAGAGAAGAAGATGAAGAAAGAAGAGGAGAAGTAGCAGTTCATCTATTGATCCACCATGTGGTCTTTCTCAGGTTTTGATTCTCATGCTGTGTCCCCCTCTCCCCCCAAAACCCCAACTACTGCCTCATATACTTTACCTTCTCCCTAAGGAAGTTCAGTGACCCTTAAGGTAGTTTGCATAGAGCTAACAGTCCTGCAAAGCCACAAGGGTTCTGTCCTTGGCTGCCCTGCCATGATCAGACATGGCTGGTCACCAGATGGAGCACAATTAACGGGGGAGGGGCTTTCTGTTTGTATTTCTCCATATAAATATCAGCCTCCTCACTGATAACCCACTTAGTGCACTTCAAAGGAGTCCTCCAGGACCGGCTTATGTCTTGAGTTTTATCACACTTCTATCTCCCAAATTTCTCGTGCTATTGATGCATCTTTAAAGCATTCCTAAGCCCAGGGAAAGGGAGTTGGCTGCTTTCACAGGGCAGGCATTGAGGACCAGTGAGTACAGGGTAGGCCCCTCCAGATTTTCTTCTGTGGGTCCAGATAGGATGGGCCCACTGCTAGCAAGGGCTATTTACCAGCCTACTAAGTGGGCAATAGAAAGAGCACAGCACAAACACAGACAGACACATACACACACACACACACACACACACAAATACACACACACACACACACACACACACAACAAGCAATAATGAGTGAACACTGAGAATCAACATGTGTTTGCATAAAAGTTTTAACTCCTGGGGCTGGAGTGCAGGTGTGGAACAGAAAAGCATCTGCCTTGCTGACACTAGACTAGGATGGACCATGGATCCATTCCCGGTGTCGCATATGGTCCCCCAAACCAGGAGCGATTTCTGAGCACATAGCCAGAAGTAACCCCTGAGTGTCACCGGGTGTGGCCAAAAAAAATTATTTTTTCAACTCCCTCCCCTGATAAGAGGATTGCTTGGCTAGAAATCCAGGTGGATTTGAGATACTTTGCAGCATTTAGTTGCAGCTGAGGCAATGCAGTGGTGAATGATCACAGATAACAGGTCATGGAAAGCTATGGAAGAGGGAGAGAAGGCAGGAGTGAGCAGCGCCAGAGATTGACCCTTCCTCACCCTCATTCTTAAGTCAGTCACACTCCCCTGGAGCTCACTAAATCAGAGTTGCAAATCAGAAACACGGCACGTAGGAGCCAGCAAGAACACGTCGCTTTGTAAGAAAAAACAAAGAAATTTTTCCAATTCTTTTTTGTGAAATAGAATGATTTCTCTCATACCCACTATATATTAACCCGCAGTATTAGTTCTGAATATTCCCAGCTTCAAAGACATCATGCAAAGTCCAGAGAAACAGTACAGAGGTTAAGGCACTGCCTTACATGCAGCTGGCTGACCTCAGTTCTATCCCTGACACCATATATAGTTCCCTGAGCTATATAGTCCTCCAAGAGTGACCTCTGAGAAGAGAGTGTATAGTAAATGCTGAACATTGTTAGAGATCAGAAATGGGCAGACAATGATAAAGAAAGTACCTTACAAGTGGGAGGTACTGGGCTATATAGTCCTGGAACAGAAAAATCAATGCTAAGACATAAATAAACAAGTGAAAATATTGCTACAGGTTATAGAAGTAAATGGGAAAAATGAGATCTCATTCAGTAATGCCAGATTGATATATTATACAGCAACTAAGGCACTGGCTTTGCACATGGGTGCGATCCTCTGTATTCCATAGGATCCCTCAAGCACTTCCAGGAGTATTTGAGTGGAGAGCCAGAAATAACCCCTAAACATCACCAGATGTGAAGCCCCCCCCCCACAAATAAACAAACAACAGAGAAAAGGATCTCAGACAAGTGACTTGAGGTTCTCCTCCCCAGTACTCTTCCTTCTCTCCTGAAGATATACTCATTGCATTAGACAAGTCTCTGATCCCAAACCTGACTGTCAGTCCATCTCTTAGAACCTTAAGTCCTGTCTCTTCTTATATAAATTCCAACCAGAGAGATAGGACAGAAGGAAAGGTGAGAGCACAAAATCAGAAATAGCCTTTAAGTATTGTGGGGTGTGACCTCTATGTGAGAGAGAGAGAGAGAGAGAGAGAGAGAGAGAGAGAGAGAGACAGAGAGACAGAGAGAGAGACAGAGAGACAGAGAGAGACAGAGACAAAGACAGAGACAGAGGCAGAGAGAGACAGAGAGACAGAGAGACAGAGCTGGCTGGCCTCATTGCATTCCTGTAAGGACTAATACACTGCCTCATTAAAGGTGCTTTAGGAACTGCAAGCTTGACCACATATACTTCTCACAGGGACTGGGCAGACTCCTGAGATGTGTCCATGGAGGACATGACAAGAATTGCTTTAACTTGTGGCTGGGAAGCAGCCTCCAGAGGCCAGCACCTGCCTGGTGGAGAAGTGGATTTGTACTCAGGTTCAACCCAGACTGAATCAAGCTACCCAGATGTTGTTGGAGCTAGAGATGTGGTGTGAGAGATAGAAACACATGGTTTGCATGTGTGAGGCCCTGAATTCTCTCACCAGCTCCAGGTGACACCCAAGTCAAACTAAGTGTGACACCTTCACAACCAAAAAAAAATATGTATGTATGTATGTGTATATATATGGACCCAACTTCCAACTGCCAATCTCTTTCTTTATATATATATATATTGAGACCCAACTTCCAACTGCCAATCTTTCTTGGATCACACTTTTGAGAGTTCATGGTGACCCAAGCTCAAAGGCAGCTAAAAAGAATGGAAACTGCTTTCTGGACATATATATATAAGCATTCGATTTCACCACACCCAGGCGGAATTAAAGGCCACAGGAGCTGTCTCTCTTACAGTCCCCAAAGCCACTGATGACCTTAAGGCTCAGATCTCCAAAGTTCAGTTAATTTCAGCTTTGCAGAGATAATTCTAACTGTGAAAATGACATAGCCGGCCTTTCTCCAGGAGACAAATGTCCTGTGCCAATATAGCCATCACGTGCCTGTCTACACTGGTGCACTTTCACCCACAACACCTTTCCCAGGCTCTGCACTTTGCCTGATCTCCCTGGCTTCGTTTAGACATTCTAGAGATGAGTGAGAGCTGGAGAATTTTTTTGTTTGTTTGTGGGTCACACCCAGCAGCGCTCAGGGGTTACTCCTGGCTCTATGCTCAGAAATCGCCCCTGGCAGGCACAGGGGACCATATGAAATGCCGGGATTCGAACCACCGACCTTCTGCAGGCAAGGCAAACGCCTTACCTCCATGCTATCTCTCCGGCCCCGAAAGCTGGAGAATTTTGACGAAGCATTTTATTTGAAATCGGAGTTAGTAAACACTAGTTCTCCCTCTCATCAGAGATTCATCTATGGGCTATACAAAGATGACACCTCCTTTTAACTATTAATAAACACGGATGACTCCTATAGGGAGAGTAGTAAGGAGTTCAGTTAAACTTAAGAGCAAAGGACCTTCACCTCAAACGCACACACACACCAACTAGAGCTTCACTCGTGCAGGAAAAGGCATCTACCTGCCAAACTTGCACCCAGAAGAGAGTCCTGCTGCTTTGTAAGAAAGGAAACCCCTATTGTCTGTTTTGAGAAAGCCTTCTGCCTGCCACCTTTTGCTTGAATTCAGAGAAGCCCAGAGGGTTTCTGTTGTTCTCACGTTTGACCAGAAGATGGCAGTATTGGCCCACGGACTTGCTTACGGGGTTCACTGCGATGCAGGCGCCGGAGCGGTGGCGCAAGCGGGAAAGTATTTGCCTTGTATGCACTAGCCTAGGTCGGACCGCAGTTCGATCCCCGGGCGTCCCATATGGTCCTCCAAGCCAGGGGCGATTCTGAGAGCATAGCCAGGAGTAATCCCTGAGAGTCACTGGGTGTGGCACAAAAACAAAAACAAACAGGGACCGGAGAGATAGCATGGAGGTAAGGTGTTTGCCTTGCATGTAGAAGGTCTGTGGTTCGAATCCCGGCATCCAATATGGTCCCCCGAGCCTGCCGGGAGTCATTTCTGAGCACAGAGCCAGGAGTAACCCCTGAGAGTCACCGGGTGTGGCACAAAAACAAAAACAAACAAAAAATTCTGCCCTGCAACGACCCAACTCCCAACTTCCAATCTCTTTCTTGGATCGCATTTTTAAAAGTTCATGGTGACCAAAGCTCAAAGGCAGCTAAAGAGGACGTAAACTGCTTTCTGAACATGCCTAAACACTCCAACTATGTCCCGCAGAACTGGGTGGCAATCGGTCACCAGCACCATCATGCGGGTCAGCAGGGCGGCAGGAGGCTTAGGGAGGCCGGGAAACAAGCGTCACCGTCCCAAAGCAAAAGCCAATTCGAGAGCAGGGCGGGTAGCTCTGGGTTTTGTACAACTTGGCACTATGGCCCCTCGAGGTCTCCATCCCTTTCGGGGAAAGGAGAGGGCCCCGTGGGCGATGCAAAATCTGTTCACACGCTATTGTCACCCCTTCATCCAACTCTCCCGGTTGGGGCTGCGAAGGCCGCGCTGCCCAAGAACTTCGGGGTGATTGGAAACGCCTGCTCAATTGCGCAATCACGCGGGGTCTAGAAACCCAAAGTGCGCGGTTTTTTCCCCCACCTAATAGCGCTAGGGACCCTCAAGTTCTCCTCCTAGCCCAGCTTCTGCCAACCCTTATTAAGACAGTCCCACCATCATCTCCAAGCGCACCATTCGCCCACCCGGCTCTGCACAGAGCTTGCAAAGCGTCCAGGGCGCGCCTGGGTTCTTTATCCTAAGCCCCCCAGGGTCTCAGTATTGGGGGAAGGCTGGAAGGAATGGCTGTACGTGAGGGGGCCCCGTTTGGTGTTGGGGGGGGGCCGCCAGGTCGCGCTCCGGACCCCCCTGTACCCCAGCAGAGGGCGCCGCAGCCTCGCGCATCTTACCCTGTTCGCTGGCTCAGCTCAAGCTTCGGGTCCCCGACAGCGCAATCCCGACCCCCTTCCTAGGCAGGCGAGATTCCGTTCTGCAAGATGCGAGTTCCTGCCCCTGGTACCCCGACACGGCGAAGGCCGACCCCTGCTCAAGGCTGCACGCACACCCTCGGCGGTTCGGTAATCCCGGGGTCCGTAGCTCCGACGGCCCGCTCCGGGATTCCGCGCCCCAACTCCCCGCCGCCGATCTCCCGACCTCAGAGCAGCTACGAACGGGACGAACGGACGCCGCAGCCCTCCGCAGGGCGTTTGCATTGTTTTCAGCTGCAAACCTGAGTGGGGGCCGAACGGGGTGGAGGGAGAGGGGCCTCGAGGGGTGGGGAGGGATGGGGTTTAGGGTTACAAGCGCCCGCCAGCGCCTCCTCCCGGCCCCAAAGCCTAGGACGGCTGGCTACGGTTCTCCGGGGAGGCTAGGGCGAGTCAAGACTACGCCCCCTTGGTATTTTAAGAACCAGAATTGACACCACTAGGTCCCCACCCCTGCACACACGCACGCACACACACGCACGCACACACACGCACACACACACACACAGACACACACCACATCTTTGTCCGCAACCCTAAACACACCCCTTGTCCCCACCCTACACACACAAAACACACACTCCCTTGTCTCTCCAATACTATGCATACACACATACACACCTCTTGTCCCCACCCCTACACACACACACACACACACACACACACACACACACACACACACACATTCCTGCCCAAAGCCCCGCGCTCACTTTCACAGGGAAAGCCAAAGTGGGGGGACTCAGGCCGCACCTCAGAATAAAGAAATGTCCGAGCACTTTATTCCTTCCCTACTCCGGTCTCCTCCTGCTTGCCTCTGATTTCTTCACGTAGAAGAATTCTTCAGACTAAAAGCAAAAGGAAATGCCTCGGAGTTCAGAGCAAAAGAACAGCACCCGTAAAAGTAGAGAGAAGTGGGGGGAAGGCATTTGCCCCGAGATCCGAAACGAGTGGGGGAGCCCCAACGCAAAGGGGAGTGATGAGTCCTGCGAGACATTCAACGCTCCAACCTCCAGGGCTCATGATGCGGGCGACCCCCGGGAGGGGTTGCCTAAAACCGCGGCACCTTTGGGTTCCTGAGCGGGTTTTCATTCAGCTCAGGCCCACTTGGGCGTCAGGGACGTTCAACCCGGTCGCAGCTCCCGGGAGACGGACGAGTAGGGGCGTCCCACCCTTTTGGGGTCAGCGGCAGGAAGGCGCGGGCCAGCCACCATGTCCCCAGGCAGCGTCCCGGCCCCGCGCGCCGCCCACGGCCAGTCCCCAGGAGGCGCAGGGCAGGCCCGCCTCGGCGCCAGACGCGTTTGCAGCTGGAAAGCCGGGCCCGCTGCCCCTCCTTTCGCACCCCTCCCCAGCTCGCTGCGGCCCGGAGGAAAATGCACCGGGGGCCGGGATCTGGGTCGTTCTCGGTCTGTCTAGGAGTAGGTGCGAGGCCCGTGGGCGCTTTACCCAGTGCCTGTCCCCCTCCCCTGCAACCATCTTTCTTCTCCTCTCTGCACCCCCTTTTTTTCCCTCTCGAGATTGCAATCCTGTCCTAAAGTTCAGCTACACTTGGGTCAAACCAACCAAAAGCAGGACACCAGAGCAGGGAGTGACCGCAGAAGAACCGCGCTAAGAAGAAAGCTACGGACTGGCCAAAGTAGACAAGGGAGATGCAAAGCAGCAGCAGGAGCAGCAGGGTCTGAGAGGTCAGGTTAGGGGGTGTGGGGGGGGGTCCCTAAAATCTTTTAAATAACAGAGCCCGCTTGCTGCCCCGAGACCGCCGTGAAGTCAGTAAAACCCAGAGCATTGAGCAATTCTGTAGCGGAGCCAAAAAATAAGGCATTTCCCACACCTCCTAGTCCTGGGCTTTCCAGGCAGTTGACCCAGACAGCGGGGTGCAGTCGGATCTGGCTGGTCCCGGCCGTCCACTTTTTCCTTTGCAGCCCCGGTGGGTCTCGGAAATGCAAGGGACACTCCGTCTACACATAGAAGCTCTTTGCAACGTCGCTTTCTGGCTGCGGGAGAGGCCGACGGCCGCCAGCCAACCGGCCCTGCACTGCCTCGGCGACCCGACGAGATGGGCCAGGCCTGGAGCTAGCTGCGCGCGCGCACACACCTGGTTAGGGACCCCCCCACCCCCCTGATGCTGGCCCCCAGGGACTCTAAACTGGCCGAAGGTCCCTTTCCGAACACAGAACCGAGTTTCCGAGCCATGTGGACGCCGGCCGCCCGCACACAGACATAGCCACATCGCCCGGCACCTCCGGGAGTCGTTCATCTCACGGGTAAAAACCGATTTCCAAGGGACGGTGGGTGGACAGGGCGCGAGGCCCCGGCTTGGTAGCCGCTGGAGGCCCGCACAGGACAACCGCTATGTAAGCGCCAGGAATTCTTTGCAAGGAGCTTGAGATCCGGAGCCCGAGGGACGTGGCGAGTTAAGGGGACGTGTCCAGGACGGTTGGCCTCTCGTTGATCTTACCTGAAACCGAGTTTCTGGGATCCCAGTGATCTGTAGCTCCCCCAGCAATAAGTTTGGTGCTTTTCTGAGGACTTTTTCTTCCTGTTTTTAAGCAGCAGCGCCCGAGGCTTTTTCCAGAAACAATTCCACCGAGAAAGGGGGCGCACAGAAAAAAAGTAGGGATAAGACCCAGTTCCCCCACTCTTAAAAAAACATCAGTGAAGCCCCCTTGGAGAGCAATTCGAAATTCCTCAAATCCTAGTTGCTGGAATGCGAGGCGACGACTTCTTCACTCTGGGCCAAATGTGTTTGTAATTATTCCAGAGCGCCCGCCTGCGCCTCCTTCGCCCCCGCGCTCAGGACGCGCACCCCGAGCGCACGTTGAGGCTGACGTCCACGTTCCCAAGCGATGCAAAGGCCAAGGAGCCCCCCAGACCCGGGCCCCAGCACGCGCTGCCGGGGTGGTGGGGGTGGATGAGGTCCAGCGGAATCCTGCAACCCGGAGCAGCGCCG
Source organism: Suncus etruscus (assembly GCF_024139225.1). Taxonomy (NCBI): domain Eukaryota; kingdom Metazoa; phylum Chordata; class Mammalia; order Eulipotyphla; family Soricidae; genus Suncus; species Suncus etruscus. Next base: position 44,692,420 of record NC_064863.1, on the reverse strand, counting down.
TCCAACAATTACGCGCCCTCCGCTGGCTCCGTGCGCACCCAGAAGACACCCAGAGTCCAGCCTCCTCCAGCCGAACCCTTCACGCCTCCCCAGACGCGCACCCAGCAACTCGCGCCACACTCGGGACTCTGCCCTCCCCACCTCCCCCAGTTGGCCCGCCGCGCCCCTCGCCACCCGCGGCAGCGCTGTCCCGCCAAACCGCCGGCCCGAAATGAAAATACTCATTAAAAACCTGTCGCCTTGCAAGACCCACCGCCAAGAGGGCGAGCATCCCTGTCCTCATTCCCAGCATTTGCTGGGCATTCGTTCCAGTAGGTAGGCACGAAGAGCACACATCTCCCCCAGCCTCCAAACCAACCTCAAAAATGTAAAACCAAACCATTTCTTTGGGAGGCCATAGAGTTGTTAGGAAAACACTACTTTTTAAAAATAGAGCTTTCCAAAAGAATGTTTAAGCTCTAGGCTTAGAACTTTATGGCTCTCATCCTTTCAAGGGAAATGATTTAAAAAAAATAAGTTACCTTCTGGGCACACAACAGGAATTCAGCTCCAATTGTTTGGGTTGGGTTTGAGTTTTATCCTCATTGCCCAAAGTTTGGGCACAATTTACTGTTCCAAAGGGCCTGACCAGAGACTTCTGCTCTCAGGAACAAATGGTTTTGTTTTGTTTTGGGTTGGTTTTTTTTTTTTTTCTCCTCCTTCCTTACCTTCTCCTTCTATGTCAATTCGTAATATGAAGATCCTACATATGGAGTCCAAAGCTTGTCCTCTCCTGCCGTCCCCTCCTCGGTTTCCCTCTAGCGCCAACCGTAATGGGCTCAAAAACCGCGTTTTGTAATTGATTCAATGTTATAGTCCATCCCTTCTAAAACTAATCATTTGCTCTAAGTAAATAGCTGTCAGGAAATGAAGCCCCCCCTCCTTTGACCTCTTCAAAATAAAAGTTTCCCTCAACTCTGAACGCTCTCCACTGCCTCCCTCAAGATTGTGCCTTGGCTTTTCACTCTTACGCAATCAGGGGGTCTAGCCCCAACCCCCAGACTTCGACAACAACTGGGGCGGGGGGGGGGGGCGGGGAGAAGCGGACCAGATGGGGTGGGGGTGGTGGTGAAAGGAGGCTGTGTTGATGTTCTGGTGGGGGGGGGGAGTGAGAGGGAGATTCGTGCAAATAACCAACTGCCCATCATTTCCAGAATGAGTTTGACTTCTGCTTTGGAAGATCATTTCCAACGCGGCTCTAGTGGCTTTTTTTTGTATTCTCTTTGAAAGGGAGAGGGACTTGCGAAAGACAGACAGACAGACAGACAGACAGAGAGGGAGGAAGGAAGGAAGGAAGGAAGGAAGGAAGGAAGGAAGGAAGGAAGGAAGGAAGGAAGGAAGGAAGGAAGGAAGGAAGGAAGGAAGGAAGGAAGGAAAGAAAGAAAGAAAGAAAGAAAGAAAGAAAGAAAGAAAGAAAGAAAGAAAGAAAGAAAGAAAGAAAGAAAGAAAGAAAGAAAGAAAGAAAGAAAAGAAAGAAAAATTGCATTGAAGGGGTAAAGACCCCGAGAGAGAGCAGACGTGTAAAATCGAGAAAGATCCTTTTGTTCAAAATACATAAATAAAAACTTCTGCCTAGACATGGGGACTTTTCAGAGCTGTCTCACCGCTGGCTAAGTGAGTCTGGATCCGGGCTCGTGGCGGGTAAAGTTGGGGGGCCGTGGCTAATCCTCTAATAGGATTAGGCAAAATATTGTGTTCCCAGTGAAATTGAGGAGGGTTTGTGTTTTTATTTATTGAAAGGGGGTTACAAAGCATGGAGGACTGCGCACATTCCCCGACACAGCTATCCAACGGTTCCCTCTCTCGGACACCCCTATCTCCTCGTGCCTTTGTTTTCGGGGCGATCTGCACCAGGTGGTCCTGGTTTCTAGTCCAGCACACGGAAAGCTTCAGGTCGGGACTTCGGGGAGACTCAAAGACACCCACCCGCCCGCTCCCTCGGCGTTTGGACGGCGTCCAGGCTTTTCCCTAACCGGTCGCTCGAGACCCCGAGTTGGTCCGCGGGATGGAAAACCGAGGACCGAGCCCCGAAAGCTGCAACTGGAGATCCTGCGGGCGAGGGCAAGGGGGCGCTGACGCTCCAGGAACAGGGCCTGGAGGAGCCTCTGGACAGCGAGGCGGGGGATGGGGAGTCCTGTACACCGTCACCTCATCTCCTCTCTAGGGAACCGATCTGTATGTAAAGGGAGGGTCATGTTGCAGCTCCACGAGTGTAATCCTTTCCCTCTCCACCCCAATCCCATCTTTTCCTCCCAAGGCCAGGCTGGAAACGGCCTGGTTATCACTTTCCCTCTGCTTCAAGAGGGTGAGCACAGGACACCATGCAAAGGAGGGTCCCCGAGAACAAGATTTAGGGCTGCTGGACTCGGCTAAGGTCCGACTCAGAGGTGTCAGGCTGAGAAGCCAGCGACTGAGCTGCGGCCTTGCTAGGGGACCCGAATGCGCGCGCCCCTCTAGGACGTCGCTCATTTCGGGTGACTCCAAGACCCTCTATTACTTCCACATGTTCCTTCAGGAAATCATCGAAGGCGAAGAGATGAACAGCCCCCTTGTTCGGAAAGTTAACGGGGTACCATAATGCTTGTAGAAAAAGGACCCCGCAAAAAAAAAGGGAAAGTCAAGAGTGTGAATCCTAGGGGAAAAGCTGGACTCTCGCTTTCGGGCTATGCGTAAAGACAGGCTGAGTTTCAGATTTTTAAACCAAGAACCCAACAAAGCAAAAGGGGTGGGGTGGAGAAGGTCTCTGCTCCGCACCCCGGGAAACTACCAGTTAGATCTCGCCAGGGTCTCCCGACCCCGGGCCCCGGCGCTCCCCGCCCACAAATGGTAACTTTACAACTCATTTCAGTCGCTTAAAGGGGCCCCTAAAAGCTGGCTGGAGTTGGGGGGGGGGTTAAGGCCGTCACTCCGTGGGAGTTGAAAACAACCCAGAGTCTAGATGAGCCGTTGAGCGAGCCCCCCAGTTGTCCTTCTGGTAGTAATTACCTGCCTAATTTGAATGATGCCTTTGTTATGATCATTAACAAACTTTTGCTAAAGGTTTCCATGTGTGACATTCCAGAAGGTTTAAAGGCCCGGGGAGCTGACTCTGGGGACAGAACATCACAGGGGGTGGCTCAGGATAGCAAATGGTGGGGAAGTGGGCGGGGGTGGGGGGGTGGTTTGGAGATTTTGCAGGGTCTGGGCCGAGCAAAGATGGAAAGGAAAGGGTTCAGTATCTGCCTCCCCCTACAAAAGCAAAATAAACCAGGAACCAACTCCAGCGTTGAAAGCACTGGAATGAAATAGAAGCTGCTTGGAGCTTAAATCCAAGCGGAGTCTTCTGGCGCTCCAGAGGGTTCGAAACCGCTGGTCTGAGGCTTGGAGAAAGAAAGGCAAGCTGCGCCTCGCTCTGCGCATCAAGTTTTATCTAAGACCCTTGCCGGATTGCTTTTCCTCAAAGCCCGGGGTCCCGGTGGTCCTGCGGTCCTCTGTGAGTCGGAGCATATGGCTAGGCGGAGGCGAACCTCAGAACTTAATCTTTCCTCGGCTTCTCCAGGCAGCCCCGTTATGTCCTAGGCCAGGAGCGCTTTTTGCCTGCCCAGTTACCTCTTTCCAAGTCACGGCCCGCACTGGCATCTGACCTACAACCTCCACTGTGTGGGCCTCGAGGAATCATCCTGAGATTTGAAGAATAAGCTTGCTTCGTCGGTTCTCGGGTGTGAGCTGCTATGCCCGGGAACCCGGGCTCCCTAGCCTTTCTGGGGTCGGGACATTTTGGGGAAAATGCAGGACTGGCCGTGGCGGCTCCTGCAACCGGTCCCGGAGACGACTGGAGATTAAGTTGAGAGACTAGTAGTGAGCGTATTCCTGGAGGGGACGAGCAAATTTCTTAGAACCACGTCAAAATACCCATGCCCAACCCCTCTTCCCTGTCCGCCCGAGGCCTGTGAGAGAGCTTCCTGCTGAGTTGGCTTTTGTGGGGTGTTTTGCTTTGTATATCCCCACCCACACATTACCCCACCATTGGAAAAGGCCCCTTTGCCTTAGACCGACTTCTCCAGCCATGAACAATGGTTTTCTGAGCCGTTGGATGTGGGGATCACATACAAACACACTTGCAATTTTTAAAAAATGGCTTGTGAGGGGCCTGAGAGATAGCATGGAGGTACGGTGTTTGCCTTGCATGCAGAAGGACGGTGGTTCGAATCCCAGTATCCCATTTGGTCCCCCGAGCCTGCCAGGAGGGATTTCTGAGCATAAAGCCAGGAGTAACCCCTGAGGCGAAGCCGGGTGTGACCCCCCCCAAAAAAAGGCTTGAGAGAGTGGGGAAACTTTTGCAGCTTCCTGACAGTGAAAGGTGTTTGCGGTTGGGGGCACTGACCCTCCAGTACCCCCTCAAGGCCTCTGCCACCAACCCAACACTCCCTGGACTGGGAGTCCTCCAAGGAGGCTTATAGAGGTGCAGTACATATGGCAGACCCTGGGTCCCCTCAAGCTCTAGCACCAAGCCAGCTGTCAACTGTCACTTTCTGGAACCTAGACCCCAACTGGAGCTCTCAAAAAAAAAAAAAAAAAAAAGACAAATAAGCCCCAAGGGTGTGACATGGGGGGAATTGGGCGCAGCTAGGAGCACAGGCTGCAGGGAAGTTGGCCTTTTCTGAGCGTCCTCCTGCTCTGTACAAAGGTTATCCCTGGTGAGAAGCCTAAAGTCGGTTCCCTGTGTCTGTATACTAGCTGTTTCTTTAAGGTTCCTTCCTCCAGCTCAGCCTGCTAACCCATCTGGGCCCCTGTCTGCCCTCCTTCACAATTGCAGCCAGCCCAGCCCAGGTGGGTTTACACTCTCAAGGGGAACTAGCTCACCGTTGTGAGCCCTTTTTCCCTCTGCAGAAAGCCCCACTTCCTCAAAAAGAGATATTTTTGCCCTGCCTGCCTCTGCTCTGGTCTTTTCTTGGGGCTTCCCAAGTTTGGTGACTTTTAATTTGAAACCCCTAAGAAGGGCAGGGTGGGGGACGAGGCAATTGGGAGGTCTGCTCTTTATTAGGGGCCTACCCTGGCCAGCTTTCCAATGCACAGCTGTGGCTTGGGGTTGGCTCTGTTTAGGTCAGCCTGACAGAAGAAAGAGCCTGGTCCTCTGAGCTTCCCAGGAGATCAGCAGGCCCTGTGATGTTTTTTTAAAAAACAAAACAAGCCTAAAAAACAACTCCCAGCAGAGGCATCCTGACGCTGAAAACCAGTGGTCTTGGATTGCAATGACAACCCAAACAATTGCATTCATTATGCAGCGCAGGTCTGAGAAGGGGCCCACTTCATCAGACCTTAAGCAATCTCAGAGCAACCTCAGTAGATGTCACCCCCTCAGGGCTGTGCCCACAGTATCTGGCTAACCTGCCCTGGTTCCCTTGAGGCTGATCAGGCTCCAGAGCCTTGCTCCCTCTCTCCCTTATCTACATGTGGAGTCTGTGAGGTGTCCCTGGAAAGAGGTGAACATGATAGGAACAAGATGATGTGTAAAAAACTGCTGAGAAGAGGCTGGATCAACTGTATCTTAGGAGCCGAGAGATAAATCCAAGTCTTGTCTTTCAGCAGCAACCATTGGCATGGCCTGCAGGAGTGCTGGGTACTGTTTCCTGACTCTTGCTGAGAATAACACCCCCACCTTTGCTGGGAACCAGGACTTACCCCCCACCCCTAGCACCACTAGAAATGAGCCCCAAAAATAATCTAGTTCTTTTTTCCATTTGGGCTTTTCCATAGACCTAGTTGGTGGGGCAGAGCTCTAGGTGAATTAGTTATCTATTTGGTTATATGAAATCTCATTGGCCCAGAAAGGTTTCCAAAGTAGAAGGTGGGATAGATGGGGGTAGGAGACAGCAGCAGATCAAAGGGATGTCTCTCTGCTCCTTTGCTTAAGCCCAGACAGATGGTAGGACATTCCAGTGTCTAGAGACAAGGGAAACTGAGCTGTTACGAGTCACTGGGGTACACAGTCCTAGAGGGTCCCTGTGACCCAGTACACAGCAGCATGTCCAAGCAAGGGGACATCAATGACAGAGCTCCAGGTCAGGAGTCCAAGAAAGGGACATTGGTGACAGAGCTCCAGGTTAGGAACATGTATACTTAGTGGAGAAGGACACAGGGATAAATCCAGGTCACGGAACATTGAAGATAGTGACTAGAAGGTGTGAGACAGGATTAGTAACATCTTACATGAGGGGCCCAGACCTATCCATGAACTATATATATATAAAATTTTTTTTTTTGGCTTTTTGGGCCACGACTGTTTGATGCTCAGGGGTTACTCCTGGCTAAGCGCTCAGAAATTGCCCCTGGCTTGGGGGATCATATGGGACGCTGAGGGATCCAACAGCAGTCCTTCCTTGGCTAGCGCTTGCAAGGCAGACACCTTATTTCTAGCACCACGTCACCGGCCCCAAACTATACTTTTAAGCATGTGGGGTTTTACAATCAAACCTTTCTTATGATGTTCAAAAACCTACTAGTCTCTTTCACTCTTGTCTAATTCCCTGCCATGAATGGGTCTCAAGAGCTAGGGAAAAGCTGGTCTAGTTTTTGGGTTCTTCTTTGTTCTAGTTGCCAGAGCCAGAAATAGAACTCAAGACCTCACACATGCAGGACAAATACTATGCTACAGAGTCATATCCCAATCTTATTTTTTCTTTGTTTTGGTGTCCAGATCCAACTGTGCTCAGGGCTTACTCCTGACTGCTCAGGGATCACTCCTAGCAGGGCTTGGATGACCATATTGGGTGCTAGGAATAGAACCCAGGATGGCCATGTGCAAGACAAAAAAAAAAAATACACCTTATCCACTGTACTGTCTCTCCAGCCACCCTTTCCCCCAATCTAATTTTCCATTTCATACACTCAATTAAAGTGAAGCTGCACAAGGGAGATATTGGTTCATAGCTATTACTCTCCTGTGCCTCAGATCATCTCAAAATGGACACGGGGGGGGGGGGTGGGGGGTGGGGGATGATCAGCAAAGTACTGAACATAAGAAGACAGGCTGGGCTCAGCAAGCTATCAAGAGGAACTCAACAAAAGGGTCTATGAGAAGCATAAGAGCACCCCAGAACCCCCAGGAATGGGGCAAAAGCTCAGTGAAGAAACTGCCAAAGGGTAGTCTTGCCATTGTTCTACCCCAGGTATGCTAACTTGGTGAGATATCCTGGGCTATGGGCAACCCCCAAACTGTTTCCCACTCATCTCACACAGTTACCCTTATCTTCTTCAATGCCCCCCACCCCAGATCTCTCACAGGAACAGCAAGTACCCTCCAACTGAGTCACAGCCCTGGCCCCCCTTTTTATTTTTGAGTCATCAACAATGAAGGTTGTCTGCCAACCCGATATTTCCTTCTCTTTAGGGAGTTGATTCATCATTGCAAGGAATAGTCACTGCACATCTGCCTCGTGTCAGATCAAATAATGTGTCAAGGATATAGCGGCCAAGCTAGTGGATAGGGTTCTTGCCTTCGGAGAATAGGCTAGAATGCTCTCTTGTAGCCAATAGGGTGACTGCCATTGTGTTGTGGCTGCCTTCTGAAAGAGCAACCACACTCATTTCCTGTGAGACTGTGATGAAGGAGATGATTAGACACACTGGGGAAAGTTTTAGATTCTGGATCACAAACACACTACCGCCCTACCACTACCACCACCACAACCACCACCATGTGCCCAACAGGAAACTCAGCAGGGAAGAGCCTGATCTTATCCCATTGTATATGATAAATATTGAGCCTCAAATTCCACGCACTCAGGATAAGGGCTGCCTGCAAGCAGATCATAGTTAGCTGAATCCTAAAGTTGCCAGGTCATGCTATAAACAAACACTAGTGGTAACTTGTGGGACTGCAGTGGTATTGTTGATAGCTTTCAGGAAAAAAGGTAATACTAACTTTTCAGAAATTCTTAGAGGGGAAGAACAAGTCTGCAAAGTTTGAGTGTCTGTGGTGGGTGGGGTGGTATCTTCCTGGAATTGTAGGTAAAAAACAGTGCAAGGTCAAAAGAGAATGCAGAGTCTAATGGAAGGACAGAGGACCAAGAGAAGAGATTTCACCAGGATAAAGAATAGGGCTTAATTCTAAGTAAGTAAAGGGATGAATTAAAGGAGGGGCTGACTGCAAAATTGAATTTGGGCAAGATTATCCTGCTTGATAAGCATGGAGGCTCAGTGCCTTTTCTATCTTCCTAGAGAAGGAAGGTTCTTTGGCCCCAGGCTGATAGCAAGAGCTTCTCTGAAAGTGAATGGAAACAGGGAAGGAGAAGCTTTGGTTCTCTGATTAAAAGTAAGCTGAGAGCCTGAGGGATAGCACTGCAGGAAGGGTGTTTGTCTTGCTAACTAATCCAGAGTGGATCCTAGCATCCCAAATGGCCAAAAACCCCATCAGAGTGATTCCCGAGTGCAAAGCCAGGAGTAATCCCTAAGCATTGCCAGGTGTGGCCCCCAAACAAACAAAAATAAAAACAAAAAAAGCAAATTAAAACACCAGGGCAAGCAGCTGAGCTCCTAGAAGGTTCCATGTACTCAGCCAGAAATGGGAATGGGTTTGGGAAGGAAAATGCTGAGTCCATTCTTAAACTTGATATATATGAAAATGGTCAGATCAGGGAGAGATTAACCAGACTGGAAAATCCAGAGCATAATCTTGTATCATTCTAGCACTTATCAGTGGCAAAGTAGATGCTGAGAGAGGGCTTCCCAGAATCTTTTATCTACTGAATAGTCAGCTACTACCCTAAATCTTTCCCTGGGACTAAAGGCTCTAATTTGAATTTTAGCTACCTTAATTTAGTGTTACTTAGCGTGGTCTGACCTATCTGATGGTTTTGTATTTATGAGTGATCACAGGCATTTTATGAAAACCTGGAGATTTAATAATTATATGACTGATATGCTAAAAATTTCCCTCTAGTTTACACCTAAAATATTTTTCTAGTCATATTTTAAATTCTATCCAATACCCAAGTTCAGTTAAAAGCAGATCCATGGGGGCTGGAGAAATAGCATGGAGGTAGGGCGTTTGCCTTGCAGAAGGATGGTGGTTCGAATCCTGAAAACCCATATGGTCCCCTGAGCCTGCCAGAAGCGATTTCTGAGCGTAGAGCCAGGAGTAACCCCAGAGCGCTGCTGAGTGTGACCAAAAAAAAAAAAAAAAAAAAAAAAAAGGCAGATCCATGCTCTCCCAGAACACTACACTATCAGGACTGAGCTAGGTGTGATTTCAAAACAAAGGGGTAAAAGCCAGTACCATGTCCTCAGAGAGAGCAGTAACTAACTCAGTTGCAGGAGCACATGTTTTACATGTGGAAGCCTTGAGTTTGATGCCTGGCACCAAATAGGGAGCTGGACGGAATGTCTCAAGTGGTAGGGCACATCTTACTATTGCACTTGGCATGTCGGTGGTGCTGGGGAATCAAGCGTAAAGCCTCAGGCTGGAGAGTATAGTGAGTAGGGTGCATGCTTGCATGCTTGCGGGCAATATGGTGGAATCCTTGGCACCACATGTGGTCTCCTCAATCCTCCCAGGAGTGATCTTTAACTACAAAGCCAGAAGTTAGCCCTGGGTGTGGCTCCCCCAAACAAAACAAAAACAAACTTAAGACCTCCTGGCTGCAAGACAGGCACTCTACACTGACCCTTTCTTCTTTATCTTTTTTTTTTTTTTTTTTTGGTTTTTCGGGCCACACCCGTTTGATGCTCAGGGGTTACTCTTGGCTAAGCGCTCATAAATTGTCCCTGGCTTGGGGGGACCATATGGGACACCCGGGGATCGAACCGCGGTCCTTCCTTAGCTAGCGCTTGCAAGGCAGACACCTTGCCTCTAGCGCCACCTCGCCGGTCCCTCTTCTTCATCTTTACGATTTGAGAGAAGAGTTTTCTCCCAGCCCTAAATTCAGAACCAGAGACCCTGGAATGTAGTTAAGCAGCAGAGCATTTACTTTGAACGGGCAAAACCCTGGGTTCAACCCCCAGCCTTGCCCCCCTCGATTGGCCCTCCCCAAAATATACACACAGAATCAGCTTCCCTCTGTGTCCTGTTTGCCCTCTGCTCACCCCCAAAGGACTGTACTTACCAGGTGACAGTTGCAGGTCACCAGCATTGATGCAGACGCTGCCCTAGACCCTTAGTGAAGAAACCAACAATGTGATGAGGCTTGGCTATGAGTGGAAAAAAAAAACCTGATGAAAGCAAGCAAGAGCAGGGGTGTTCTGGCTACAGGGGAAGTCCATCATTCCTGTGCCTCCAGGAGGATCACCACTAAACCGCCAATATCAGCTAGCGTTTGGAAGTTAAAAGAGTTAGGTTCCACAAGTATATGTTGTAACTGGAACCTCTAGGTTCGGAGAGATAATACAGGAGTTAAAGCATTTGCCTTGCACACAATTAACCCTGTGGTTTTATTTATTCCCAGCACTACCAGGAAAAATCCAGGAGTACAGAGCCAGGAATCAGCTCTGAGCACCACCGGTATGAACCAAAGAACCCATCATTCTCCTGTGTGCAGAAATGAGAACTTGCAATAACACCCCCTTTTCCCCCCAGGAAAGGTTGATGTTCTGATGTTGAATCACAGAATGAAGGCTCATTGGACTAATGGACAGAATTGGAGGGGGTGGGGTTCCTGATAGTAACTATCAGGAACTTTGTAAGTGACAAGGGACATCCTCCAGCCGGGAGCTGTCTGGGGAGGAGCAGAGGAAGGCACGCAGTGGTCCTGCTCCCTAAACTAATATTTCACAAGATTCACCAAAGGGAGAGGGATTGTCTTTGATGAAGGAACATTTTCTATTTTTCACTGGGGAAAAAAAAAATCAATGAGTTTGTTCCACAAAATAAAGAACTTGAAGGCCCCCTTTAAGGATTCCAACACATAGCACTTATTTCCTGTGCACTTTGTTTACGATATTCTTGCAAAAGAAGCGTTTTTATGGAGTGTCTCCCTCCAGGGCGTGGTCGGTGTCTGCTCAGTTGGGCGGATTCCTCCTTTAGGACCCTCGTTTTGTTTCCAAATCCGTCCTCTTTGGTCGCGTGCCACTAGAGGGCGCAAGAGGCCAGCTCAGAATCAGAGCCCAATTCCGCAGGCCAAATCCGCAGGCGGTGCTTGAAACCAAGCCAAGGTTCCCCAAAATTCGGGAGAGGAACCAGGCCAGGGCATCTCCCTTCCCCGAGACTCGCCACACACCCCTAAAATATGGGTCCTTTCCAGCCCAGACCTCCAAACATTGAGGATACACTTGAAAGGCTGAACCAGCTGTCCTCAGAACGCTGCGCCTCGGGTACGGGGTGATGGGGAAGAGAGGAGGGACAGGGAGGACAGCCTGGCGTCATTCAGGACTTAGTTTCCACCTTCCAGACACAGGTAATTTCTTTCTCTTTTCCTTCCTTCCTTCTTTCCTTCCTTCCTTCCTTCCTTCCTTCCTTCCTCCCTCCCTCCTTTCTTTTTATTTTCTTCCTTCCTTCCTTCCTTCCTTCCTTCCTTCCTTCCTTCCTTCCTTCCTTCCTTCCTTCCTTCCTTCCTTCCTTCCTCCCTCCCTCCCTCCTTTCTTTTTATTTTCTTTTTCTTTTTGGGGGTTTTTTGGGCCACACCCTTTTGACGCTCAAGGGTTACTCCTGGCTATGCGCTCAGAAATCGCCCCTGGCTTGGGGGGACCATATGGGAGGCCGGGGGATCGAACTGTGGTCCGTCCTACACTAGCGCTTGCAAGGCAGACACCTTTCTTCTAGCGCCACCTTCCCGGCCCCTTCTTTCTTTCTTTCTCTCTCTCTTTCTTCCTTCCTTCCTTCCTTCCTTTCTTCCTTCCTTCCTTCCTTTCTTCCTTCCTTCCTTCCTTCCTTTCTTCCTTCCTTCCTTCCTTCCTTCCTTCCTTTCTTTCTTTCTTTCTTTCTCTCTCTTTCTTTCCCTTCTTCCTTCCTTCCTCCCTTCTTTCCTTCCTTCTTTCATTCTTTTCTTCCTTCCTTCTTTCATTCCTTTCTTCCCTTCTTCCTTCCTGCTTTCCTTTCTTCCTGCCTTCCTTCAGTCCATTCTTTTTCTTTTTCTTTCTTTTCTGTCTTTTGGACCACATTTACTCCTGGCTCTGTCCTCAGGTCTTAATCCTAGCTCTGTGTTCAGGGATCACTCACTCCTGGGAATCCAGGATGGACTATGTGACTGATTCTGAGGATTGGATTCAGGTCTGCATCCTTGCAAAGTAAGCACGCAACCTACTGTACTATTTCTCTGACTCTAGATAGGAGGTAATTTCAGCTTCAAACGGTTGGTGATAGTTTAGAAGCAGAGACAGAAGCAGTGAAAGTCCAGCTTTGTGGTATCATACCCAACTGGTATCAGATTTCCCAGGGATTTCAAAGAGCCAACTCAAGGTCTGAACTGAAGCTCAGTTCAGATGAATGTCCAGAATCAATGGCTGCTGTTACAAATCCCAGAACTCATTGGACATGGTTGCTGGAATTTTCAGATGTTTTAAAAAATAATTACAGGTGTTGGTAAGAATAATCAAAGTAGGTCTGTATTTATTGCCACCAAAACACTGTTTGAGACAGATTATCTTGGATGGTAGAGGTAAAGTTTTAATATTTCAAGGCTCTCCCATAAAAATCATATTCTAAAGCCAATGGGCAGGGGCCAGAGAAATAGTACAGGGGTGAGACACTTGTCTGGCATATGAGGAGTTGGATCAAGCCCCAGCACTGCCAAGAGTAACCCTCAAAGAGCCTGAAGTAAGCTTTTAGCATTGCAGTGGTGCCCTCCCCCCAAAACTCAACAGACATTGTGGGAAATACCTCTTAAATCAAATAATTTTCCATGGCAGCTGTGTAGAAAAGCTGTCCATTATGCCCACTTGGACATATTAAGACTAACTGAACCAATATAATTTATTCAAATAAAAGACTGGTGTTTCTTTTATTAAGTCAGTTACTTCAGCTACAGATAACATCTGCTAGACACATGGACACTTCTTGAAAAACCTTCATCATTTTCAATTATGTTCTCTTTCCATTCTAGTACCATTCGGGGATAAATGAGTAGACACCCAATTTTTGCATTTAATTTTCTACTCCAAACCCCACTCCTAAAGGTACAGTGGCAAAATTTTACTTGGGGGGAGGAGCATGTCAGTACTTTTAAATCTATTTGAATATTCCTTAAGCTCATTAAAGACAGCTTATTATCACACAAGCAAACAGAATTGACACTGATTCTGCCAATCAATGCTTCGTAAGGGTCCCCTGAAATTTTTTTTTTTTTTTTTGGTTTTTGGCCACACCCGGCGTTGCTCAGGAGTTACTCCTGGCTGTCTGCTCAGAAATAGCTCCTGGCAGGCACGGGGGACCATATGGGACACCAGGATTCGAACCAACCACCTTTGATCCTGGATCGGCTGCTTGCAAGGCAAACGTTGCTGTGCTATCTCTCTGAGCCCGTCCCCTGAATTTTCCAGTGACAGATTATGAATTCAGCCTGACAGATTTGGTAAAATGGCCTATTTGAAGAAGGAAGAGTGGCACTGAGCACCTACTCAAAGGTGCTCCTGACTGTGTGCTCAGGGATCACTCAGCAGTGCTCAGGAGACCCTTGTGGGTCACCAGGAATAGAATCAGGGTCAACTGTGTGCAAGAGAAGTACCTTATCCTCTGTACCATCTATCTAACCAATTCATATGGTTTAACTATGGTTAAACTATGGTTTAAGTATGAAACATGAATGTTGCCTGTAGCTATGGGTAGAAATTCATGTATTCATTCTATACATGTTAGAAATGAATTGCCAAGGCCGGTGAGGTGGCGCTAGAGGAAAGGTGTCTGCCTTGCAAGCACTAGCCAAGGAAGTACCGCGGTTCAATCCCCGGCATCCCATATGGTCCCCCCAAGCCAGGGGCAAAATTTCTCAGTGCTTAGCCAGGAGTAACCCCTGAGCATCAAATGGGTGTGGCCAAAAAAAACAAAAAAAAAAAGAAAAAAGAAAAAGAAAAGAAATGAATTGCCTTTGACGATTTTCATATTTCAGTTGTGTCCTGTCTTTCAAATGAGATAGTATTTGCAAATACAAGATCTTTGAAAACTACAGACCACACTTCAGGCAATGCTTATCTTATCTTCCTGGATTATTTTCCTTCTTTCCAATTGAAAATCAACCCTGAGAAAGTGAAACAAGTTACTTAAGAGTTCCCTGCTCCACCCTACCTGGGACACCTGACAGCTAATGCTGGTCAGTTGAGTTCTGCCTAATTATGCCTTTGAGCAAATCTGACACAGTGAGGGGACACCTTGACAGGATAAAACTCACAGCCTTCATCCAGATGGAAAACAGCATGGAAACTTTTTGTTTTAATGCAGTCAGTATAGATGGGGCTGGTGAGGTGGCGCTAGAGGTAAGGTGTCTGCCGTGCAAGCGCTAGCCAAGAAATGACCCGCTGGTTCAATCCCCCAGCGTCCCATATGGTCCCCCAAGCCAGGAGCAATTTCTGAGCGCTTAGCCAGGAGTAACCCCTGAGCATCAAATGGGTGTGGCCCCAAAACAAAACAAAAAAATAAAATAAAATGCAGTATAGAGCTCCCATAAGACCCAATAAATTTGCTTCTGGCTTCTATCCCACAAACACAAAAAACTGTAACTGAAAAAGATGTATGCACACCTATGATCTCTGCAGCACTTAGTATAATAGCCAGAATATGGAAGCAATCTAATGTTCACAGACAAGTAGATAAAGAAGTTGTGGCATATATACACTATGGAATACTGTGTGGCTAAAAAAGCATGAAAGCATACCTGCTGCAACTTGAGTGGCACAGGAGGTCATCATGAAATAGGTCAGACAGACAAGAATAATTTCCTATGATATGACTCATCTGTGGTATACAAAGCAATAAAAACACACTATGAAACATGCATTTCACATTTTAGAGACACAGTTTGAAATGTGGACAGACCCTTGATTTTTTCGTTTGTTTTGTTTGTTTGGGTTTGGGGGCCACACCCAGAGGTGCTCAGGGGTTAGTTCTGGCTCTATAGCTCAGAAATCACGCCTGGCAGGCTCAGGAGACTATATGGGATGCTGGGGATTAAACCCAGGTCTGTCCTGGGTTGGTCACATGCAAGGCAAACACCACCACTATGCTATCACTTCAGCCTCAGGCCCTTGATTTATTTTTTAAATTTTTACTTTGGGCCACAACCATGTTGAGCACTTTTTTCTGGCTCTGTGCTCAGAGCTCACTCCTGGGAACCCTAGGAACCATATGCTGGGGATTAAAACCAGCTCAACAAGTACCCTACCTGTTTTACTATCTCTCTAGTTCCCAAACCATTGACCTTTGATTGCATTACCATCAGTTGGGGTGGGGGAAAGGAAGAGGTGAACTAGAGGTGACATAGAACAGATATAGATAATTTGAGGAAGTGACTGTACAGGAAGTAAAGTCAATATTGCTGCAATCATAAACTACAATAAAAATTAATTTAAGAAAACAGGCCAATCTATCTATACTATCTTAGAGTTATGCATATGTATGTATGTATTTGGGAATGGATCCTGAAAGAGACCAATTACGGGCTGACCAGGGCTCCATGCTTGTTCAAGAAAGGGTAAAGGGCTCTCTTGGCATCCAGCCCTGATCTCCCCAAAGCCTTCATTAATGTTCTTTGCAGGTAGGTACTTGATGTGGCCACAGTGGGACAAGAGTTGCTAATGAAGATACTCAGAAAGGCCAGAGAGGCAACTTAATGAACTGAGAGTGTGCAATCTGTGGGGGACCTGGGCTGGATCCCCAGAACCACCAGGAGCCATGCCAGAGCACAGAGCTTGGGGAAGTTTTTGATTGCCACTGAATATGGGCAACCCCTCTCCCTGAAACAAATAAAACCTGAGCAGTAAAATGCTTTTTTTTCTCTTCTGGTTGGAGTAGGTAGGTTCTTGTGTTTCTGTCCCTTTTTTTTTTTCCTTCTAGCATTGTAATCACACTAAACAAATGCACTGAGATTCACTAAAATTCATACTCAGTGCTTTCTATGCCAGGCTGACTAATAACAATGAAGAAGAAATACCATGAACTTACAAGAAATCAAAAGTTTAAAATTGAGTCCCATCTCAGGATGATTAAAAGGACAGAGCATATATCTTGTGTGCCTGAGTTTAATTCCCAGCATCACACACACAAACACCCACTCTTAGTTTCTCCCTTACCAGCACTGAGTGTGGGTCTCATGCTCACGGGACCAGAGGGAGAACTCATTTGACTGGAGCATGAACTTTGCAGTCAGGACCCTTGAGTTTAATCCTAAAGACTAAATGGTCTTCCAAGTACCACTAAGTCTAACTCAAGCACCCAGTAAGACAAGAAGCCCCTGAGCTCAGTCAGGCATGGCTCCCAAAGCAAATTAGGAACAAAATGAAGTAACAAAGGTACTATATGTATATATTTGTATTTTTAGGTCACACCCAACGGTGCTCAGGAGTTACTCCTGGCTCTGTGCTCAGTAATCACTCCTGGCATGAGAGACCATATGGGATGCCTGGATTCGAACCACCATCTGTCCTAGGTTGGCTACATGCAAAGCAAACGCCCTACTGCTACGTAATCCCTTTGGCTCCAGAGAACATTTTTTTTTTATTTTAAAAAAATGTATTAGAGGGGGGGCCCGGAGAGATAGTACAGCGGCGTTTGCCTTGCAAGCAGCCGATCCAGGACCAAAGGGTGGTTGGTTCGAATCCTGGTGTCCCATATGGTCCCCCGTGCCTGTCAGGAGCTATTTCTGAGCAGACAGCCAGGAGGAACCCCTGAGCAACGCTGGGTGTGGCTCAAAAAACAAAAAAACAAAACAAAAAAAAAATGGATTAGAGGGCCCCCGGAGAAATAGCACAGCGGTGTTTTGCCTTGCAAGCAGCCCAATCCAGAACCTAAGGTGGTTGGTTCGATATCCCGGTAGTCCCATATGGTACCACCGTGCCTGCCAGGAGCTATTTCTGAGCAGACAGCCAGGAGTAACCCCTGAGCACCGCCGGGTGTGGGCCCAAAAACCAAAAAAAAAAAAAATGTATTAGAGAGGGGCCAGCGAGGTGGCGGTAGAGGTAAGGTGTCTGCCTTGCAAGCACTAGCCAAGGAAAGATCACGACCGCGGTTCGATCCCCCGGCGTCCCATATGGTCCCCCCAAGCCAAGGGCAATTTCTGAGCGCTTAGCCAGGAGTAACTCCTGAGCATCAAACGGGTGTGGCCCAAAAACAAACAAAAAATGTATTAGAGAGATAGTACAGCACATAAGGAAGGACCTTGGCTTGCACACAGTGGGATCAGGTTTAATCCAGGAGTTATTCCTGAGCACAGAACCAGAAATGATCCTTGAACACAGAGCTCTGATCTACATAGAATTGATCAATATAGAGTGATCCCAAAACAACAAACCTCAAAATTCTCATTACAGTTAAAATAATGTGTTCTTATGGTGTTTACATCTATGGTCATTTTGCTGTACACAGTCCCCTGAGTGTCCAAAGACCCCCCCCCCAATGTCCCTGTATCACCTCCAGTCCACAAACTCCCCATCAGGTGTTCTCATTTTTTGCTACTGTAACAAGAGTTTTTTAATAACTGCTTCTTCCAGGGCCAGAGAGATAGCATGAGGTAAGGCGTTTGCCTTGCATGCAGAAGGATGATTGTTTGAATCCCAGCATCCCATATGGTCCTCCAAGCCTGCCAGGAGTGATTTCTGAGCATGGAGCTAGGAGTAACCCCTGAGCACTGCCGGGTGTGACCCAAAAGCCCCCAAAAATAAAATAAAAATAACTGCTTCTTCCCTTGGTTTGTTTCCCTCATGTTTGTCACCACACATTTGGGGTTTGTCCTTCTCCTGCCTAACTGTACTCAACATGGTTCCCTCCAGTTTTCTCTAAGTTGCAACAACCTCATCTGACTTACAGCTGCATCCTATTTCATTTTATATATACTTTAAGAAGATCTCCCGATTAGGTCAGAATCCATAAAATATACTGAGGAAAGATACGAATAAGGACTTTATAGAGGAATTTCCATGATTAGAGCCCATTGGCAAAAAGAGCAAAAGCCAAAGTAAACAAATAGGACTACATCCAATATAAAAATTTCTTCATGGCTAAAGAAGCCCACAACCCAGTGAACAGGATAAAGAAATAATATCAGGGCCTGAAAGATAGCAGAAGTGATAGGGCGTTTGCCTTGCAAGTAGCTGATCCAGGATGGACGGTGGTTCAAATCCTGGCATTTCATATGTCCCCCCGTGCCTGCCAGGAGCGAGTTCTGAGAGCAGAGCCACCTGAGCACCACTGGGTATGATCCAAAAACAAAATAATAATAGTAATAATAATAATAATAATATCTAGACAATGAGGATTCTTAAAGAAAAATAGATTGGGATCCTTACCAGACAGATTAGGAGTCAACTGAGCTAATTCTGAGATTTCTCTAGAGCTTCTTCTGTGTTCGTACATGGTTATCGCAATTTCCGGCCATTACCCATCATCCTGTTCACCTGAACCTCTGAATCTGTTCAGCTTCCAAGACCTAGCGATTTATCTTCCCAAGTCTTCTGTCTTTATTCTCTTTAGAACCACACCTGCTAGTTCTCAAGGGACTATGCAGTTCAGAGGTCAATCCCAGAGGCTCCAGCAGACACAGCAACAGCTCCAGCTCTTTGCACCATCTACCCCTTCCCCATTTTTTTTTTTTTTTTTTGGTTTTTGGGCCAGACACTCAGGGGTTACTCCTGGCTAAGCACTCAGAAATCACTCCTGGCTTGGGGGACCATATGGGACGCCAGGGATTCGAACCTCGGTCCATCCTAGGCTAGCACATGCCAGGTCCTTACCGCTTGTGCCACAGCTCCGGCCTCATCCCATCCCCATTTTTATCTGCATTGTGCTCTTTGAATTTTTTATTTAATTTTTAACATTTTTCCTCTTCTTTATTTAGTGAGATGAAGAGGATACTTGGCAGTGCTCAGGGCTCACTCTTGGCTCTGCACTCAGGGCTCACTCCTGATGAGGCTTGGAGACCATATGGAAGGCTGGAGATCAAACCTGGGTCAGCTGTGTGCAAGACAAGCACCCTACCCACTGTACTATCTCTCTAGTCCCCCTCTTCAAATTCTTTACATAATTTCTTCCTTTATTTTTTTCATGTCTCCAAGTCCTCATCTCCTCCACTCCAGGCAGTGATCCCAGCCTCCCAATTGTTTTAAATCAACCCTTCACCTTCACTTCATTTTATCATGCTCTCCAAGACAAGACCAGAAGGATCCATGTAAAATGCAAATCTAGGGCCAGGCCTTAGTAGGAGAGGAGAACATACAATATTTCAAGGCCCAGAATTTTAGCTCATGTTATTTGCACCTTCCTTAATGGGGGGAGACTGCAGGCTGAGCTCTATTATTACCATGTAAAAGCATAAAAAAGGTACACATGGGCACCCTAGTCACATGCCTCTGCTGCACATGTGTGTACTGTCAACCCATACACATGGTACTAAGCACATGTCATCTCCATCTCCCCTCTTGAGTTGTGGACTTTTCTACTTTAGTGCTGGGTTGTGTGCTAAAGTTCTCTGCCTTTGGAAAGGCCCCAATGTTCTCTTAAGCACGTTACTCATATTTACTCCCTTTCTTTTATTTTCTTTTTTATTAATTAAATACTTTATTTAAACACTGTGGTTACAAAGTTGTTTATGATTGAGTTTGTCATACAATGTACAATATCCTTCACCAGTGCATATTTCCAGCCACAATATTACCAGTTTTTCACCCCGCTGCCTGCCTTTGGGGACAGACATTTTATTTTACCTCTCTCTCTCTCTCTCTCTCTCTCTCTCTTCATCTCACATCTCTCATCTCTCTCTCTCTCTCTCTCTCTCATCTCTCTCCTTTCTCTCTCTCTCTCTCTTTTCTCTCTCTCCCTCCCTCCCTCTTTTCCTCTCTTCTCCTTCTCTATTTCTCTCTCCCTTTTTTCCTTTTAGATACTATGGTTTGCACTACTGTTAACGAAGGAGTACCATACATATGTTCCTTTCAGCACCCAATTTCTTGTCCAGAATGATAAATTTCAACTAGATAGAGTGTATTATTTTCTCCCTTTCTTTTTTTTTTATTTTTATTTTTATTTTTTGTTTGTTTTTTGGGCCACACCTGGCGGTACTTCAGGGGTTGCTCCTGGCTGTCTGCTCAGAAATAGCTCCTGGCAGGCACATTTTCTCCTTTCCTATCTTCTCCCTCCCTTTCCTTATTACCTTTCAATAAAGCCTGTTTTTACTTTCAAAAATAGTATAAATAAAATAAAATGCAGATCTAAACTTAAAGTTCCTTCATGGTGTCCAATGACTATAAGGTCCCATTCCAGAATCTTTATTACAGCCCACCAAGTCCACCATGAGGCGTTTTGACCACTCTCTAATCTTACATCTCACTTTTTTTATTTTTAAACTATACCTGGCAGTGCTCAGGAGTTACTCCAGGCTCTGTGCTCCTCAGGGATCACTCCTGATAGGGTGCATGAGACCATATGGGGATCTAACCTGGGTCAGATGTATGCCTACTGTAACGTCTCTCAAGCCTTTAGACTTGCCCTTAATCTCTGACCTACTCCCAGCAATTTCACAGTATAGATACAATGTCTGCTAAGAATGCAACAAACCAAGACAGTACTGTGGCTTGTCCTTCTCCTTGTATTCTAGCACTAGTTTTTAGGTTCCTTTCCTTATTTTCCTAGTAAAATGTCTATTTTGGGGGTGTGGGGGTTGGACCACAACAGCATACTCAGGTCAGGGCTTAACTCCTGGCAGTGCTTGGGGGATCACACTTGATGCTGGGGTTGCAACTGAAGTCAACCACAAAGTCCTTTTCCATGGGAGCTGTAGAGATAGTTTCCAGGGTCACAGTATAGGGCTTTGCATGTGGGAGATCTGGATTCCTTCCCTGATCCCTACAAAACCTATCAAAGCTGAATAGAACCCCCTCAAGCAAATAAAAAACCACTTTTATTTTCTCATTGCAGCTGTCAGTTACTAACACACAATATGGGATTTGCCACTGTCTAGTCAAGAGAGAGGCTAATACAAGACATTTCATCACCTCTGTAGGGCCTAGAGTTGTAGGTTGGATCAGAAGTAGGAAGAAATCACTGGGGAAGACCATAAAACCCTGGAAATAAAGGGTCTTATTCTGCAGGATGCTCCCCCATTTTCTGCTTAGATGGTCTGTTTTGGATTGGCCAGGCCAGAGTTTTCTGCAGACCTGTCAGTGGAAACTCGTGCAGGGTTTGGAATAGAACTGGGGTCACATACTTGCAAAGCAGACTCCCTGCACTGTCTCTCAGGCCTCTGGTAGAGATTTTCAAACTGGTTCTTTACCCAAACTTTGTTCTCCCCCATCTTTCTGTCTTTTTGTTTGTATGTTTGTTTTTGGATCACACCGAGCAGCACTGAGGGGTTACTCCTGCCTTTGCACTTAGAAATTACTCCAGGAAGGAAGGAAGGAAGGAAGAAGGGAAGGAAGAAGGAAAGGAAGGGAAGGAAGGAAGGAAGGAAGGAAGGAAGGACGGAGAGGAAGGAAGGAAGGAAGGAAGGAAGGAGAAGGAAGGAAGGGAAGGGAAGGAAGGAAAGGAAGGAAGGAAGGAAGGAAGGGAGAGGAGAGAGAGAGAGAGAAGAAAGAAGAAAGAAAGAAAGAAAGAAAGAAAGAAAGAAAGAAAGAAAGAAAGAGAAGAAAGAAAGAAAGAGAAGGAAGGAAGGAAGGAAGGGAAGGAAGGAAGGAAGGAAGGAAGGAAGGAAGGAAGGAAAGGAAGGAAGGAAGGAAGGAAGGAAAGGAAAGAAAGAAGGAAAGAAAGAAAAATAAATAAACAAATAAACAAATAAATAAATTACTCCTGGCAGGCTTGGAGTCCACATGTGATGCTGAGGATCAAACCCAGATAGGCCATCTGCAAGGTAAATGTCCTACCCATGTGCTATCACTCCACACATCCCCCAACTCCTATCTTTCTGTCTTGGCCATTCACACCTTGCTTTCAGTTAGAAGTCAAGATCAGAACCTAGAGTTTGTTTTTTGCTTTTCCTTACAGGAAAAGATTGTCCATCTATAGAGGTGGCCTGTATTGGTTTTTTACCTTTCAAGTATGTCTGAAATCTGGCTCATCCACTCAGTCTCCCCTCAATATTCTCCCAGTCCCAGGAAATGTCTCTCAGCAAGAATCTCCTACTAGATAGATAGATAGATAGATAGATAGATAGATAGATAGATAGATAGATAGATAGATAGATAGATAGATAGATAGATATATAGATAGATAGATAGATAGATATAGATAGATAGATAGATAGATAGATAGATAGATAGATAGATAGATAGATAGATAGATAGATAGATAGATTCTTCAGGGCCAGAGAGATAGCATGGAGATAGGGCATTTGCCTTGCATGAGAAGGTTGGTGGTTTGAATCCCGTCATCCTATATGGTCCCCCGTGCCTTCCAGGAGCGATTTCTGAGCGTAGAGCCAGGAGTAACCCCTGAGCACTGCTGGGTGTGACCCAAAAACCAATATATATATATACTTCCCTATTTCCTTCCCTAGGTCACTGTCTGTTCCTGCCATGGTGGGACCACACACTTGAGTGTGCTTGACATCAAACACTGTGCTCTGGTACCTAAAATTCCAAACAGCAGAAATGCTAAATCGAACTTGGGCATGGAGATAAAAGTCTGTCCTTGCTGATTACTGTGTGTAAATAAGTATTTTGTCACTGAGCTATCCTGAACCCCCTTGCTGGGGACTTTTTCCTCCTTGCTGGGGACACAGACAGTGGAGCCATCAAGATCCCATTCAGCAGCACTGTTTGGGGGTGTTGGGTTTCTTTCTGTTTATGGTACTAGGGATGTATGTTTTGTGCAAGTACTTGACTTTGAGCCACATTCCTTGCCTAGCCCCAAGACACATGTGATTTTGTGTAACATGAAGACACTCATGATCAGTATCTAGAACTCCTTTCCTTGCAAAGATCCAGATCTTAAGTTCCTAAACTGTGAATAGCTGTAATCTGCTCTAAAACTTTATGTAAATAGAAGCATGTGATATGTACCCTTGTATATTTGTATCCTTTCACTCCACATTTTGTTAATTAAATTCATTCAGGCTGTTGTTTTACAGATGTAGTTTGTTTATTCTCATTTCTGGAAGGTAGTTCATTGTAAAAAGTTTGACACAATGTGTTTGCTCAATCTCTTTTTGAGGAATTTTTTTAGCTCTTGAGACACAGTTTTTAGCTCTTGAGATGGATAACTAAATCATTTTCACAATGCACCAGGCTTTAAACAATAGAATTCAGAGAGTTATACAACAGGTAGGGTCTTGACCCATGGGTCATTGCATATGGTCTAGCTCTCTATTTGTTTCCCAAGACATGCCAAGAATAATTTATTAAGCTTAGAGCAAGGAACAAGCCTGAGCACTGCTTTTATTTTCCTCAAAGGAAAAGAATGAAAGAAAGAAAGAAAGAGAAAGAAAGGAAAGAAAGAGAAGAAAAGAAAGAAAGAAAGAAAGAAAGAAAAGAAAGAAAGAAAGAAAGAAAAGAAAGGAAAGAAAGAAAGAAAGAAAGAAAGAAAGAAAGAAAGAAGAGAAAGAGAAAGAAAGAAAGAAAGAAAGAAAGAAAGAAAGAAAGAAAGAAAGAAAGAAAGAAGAAAGAAAGAAAGAAAGAAAGAAAGAAAGAAAGAAAAGAGAAAGAGAAAGAAAGAAAGAAAGAGGGTGAGGGGAGGGGAGGGAGGAAGGAATGAAGAAAACATTTATACAATAATGCATCTCAATTATTTCTCAATAAAAACTGGGGACAAATAGAATAAAGCCTCCATGAAGAGTCATACCTGCCTTTGATGCCTGTAGTTTGTATTTGTGGGTGGGTATGAAAGTGTGGGGGACATAGGCAACACTGAGGAGCTCCTTCCAGCTCCCCAGGTAGCTAAGTTTGTCTAGGATTCTTCATAGCCATGTGGAGGAAATTTACTTCTTCTTCTTCCTTTAGTGTTTATTAGTCTTTTGGGGTGCTTAAGGCTTACTCCTGACTCTGCACTCAGGGATTACTCCTGGGGGTGCTCAGGGAACCATATGTGGTGTCAGAAATCAAACCAGTGTCAGCCTCTGTGCAAGGCAAACACCTTCACCAGCTTTACTATCTCTCAAGGCCTATTTATCTGCCTTTTAAAACAAAGACATCTCCTGTGTAAGAGCTTTGGGAATACAATACTCCACAGCTTTAAGGAGAATGGAAAACAAAACCCAAGGTTTGCTCTCTGTATCTGCCAATCCTTCTGCCATACCCCATGTCACCCTCTGTCTCCCACATGGGGTTGTTGCTGCACTTCCAGCAGAGCAATATGGGACACTGGGTATAGAACCTGAGTCAGTCGTGTGCAAGGCAAATGCCCTACCTGCTGTGCTATTGCTCCAGCCCGTTTTTTTTTTTTTTTTTTTTTTTTTTTTTTTTTTTTGGTTTTTGGGCCACACCCATTTGACGCTCAGTGGGTTACTCCTGGCTATGTGCTCAGAAATCGCCCCTGGCTTGGGGGGACCATATGGGGACGCTCGGGGGATGGAACCGCGGTCCGTTCCTTGGTAGCGCTTACAAGGCAGACACCTTATCTCCAGCGCCACCTTCCCGGCCCCAAGCTCCAGCCCGTTTTAATAAAAAAAAAATTAAATAACTATGAGATACAATATTACAAAGTTGTTCATGATTGCGTTTCAGTCATACAATAGTCTTTACACCCATCCATCCCTTCAGCAGTGTGCATTTTCTTATTATTACTTTTTTTTTTTTGGTTTTTCGGGCCACACCCGTTTGATCTCAGGGGTTACTCCTGGCTAGCGCTCAGAAATCGCCCCTCTGGGCAATATCGACCATATGGGACCTCCTGGGGATCGAACCGCCTTCCGTTCCTTGCTAGCGCTTGCAAGGCAGACACTTTACCTTTAGCGCCGCTAAAGGCCTTGCCGGCCCCACCAATGTGCATTTTCAGCCACTAATGTCCCTCAGTTTCCCTCTACACCCTCACAGTTGGTTGTTGGATATTTTTGGCTTTGTTTTTTGGCCACACCCAGCAGTGCTCAGGGGATTCTCCTGGCTCTGCACTCAGCAATTACTTCTGGCAATCTCAGGAGACGATATGGAATACCCGGGCTTGGGCTGTGTGCAAGGCAAACACCCTTGCACTGCCAGATTACTTCAGTTTCCCTGGTATTTATTTTTCTGCCTTTTTGCCCCCTGTTGCCTCTCCACTTAGATCATAAGACCCTTAAAGACAAGGGCCCTTTCTGATTTCTTGAACCTTCAGCATTCACTCTGTGGCATCTCATCAAAGGAGGAAGGGGTCGGTCTATTTCAGGCTAATGAAAGAGGCTTGCTACAGTTCTGTGAGTGCAGTGTTTTAAAATCTGAAGGAAGCTGTCTTTGCCGCGTATGTGGAAAAACCAGGTCCAGTGCAGATGTGAAGAAGCACTGGAGGTTGAAGTAGCAGTACCTAGATAAGGAGCCAGAGCTTACCTATGATGAGGAAGCTCTAGGGATAAGCAGAGAGGAATAGGTGGATTGTATAGAGGGTAAAGCACTGACCTTTCACATGCTGACCCAGGTTCGAACTCTGGCACCACAGATAGTTCCCTGAACACCCATCAGGGATCTCTCCTGAGCATAGAGCCAGGAGACGCTTTTAGCACCACCACCACCAAAAAAATAAAAATAAAAATAAATAAATAAATAAAAACACCAATTCTAATTACACTTTAGAACAGAGTAAATGATAGAGAGATAGCTTGATAGCTTGACAAATTGAGCACATGCTTTGCATACAAGAAGCAGAGGTTCCATGGACAAGAGCAACTGCCTGAAACACAGGAGCTGAGAATGGCCCCTGAGCACCAGAGGGTCTGACCCAAAAGTAAAATAGGAAAAATGACGTAATGTCTGAGAAAAGATTTGTGAATTCCAGGTTTATTAATTTCCTTTTTTGGGGGCGGGGGGGGGGGAGGCCACACCAGGTGATGCCCAGGAGTTACTCCTGGCTATGCGCTCAGAAATTGCTCCTGGCTTGGGGACACTGGTGATCAAACCGAGGTCCATACTGGGCAGCCCCATGCAAGGCAAATGTTCTATCACTATGCTATATTGCTCAGGCCCCTCGTTTTTCTTTTCTCTTTCCTCCCTCCCACCCTCTTTCTTTTTTTTCTGTTTCTTTCTTTCTTCCATCCTTCCTTCTGTTCACTCTCTTTTTCTTTCTCTCCTTTCACCTTTCTTCCTTTCTTTCATATCCCCAGGTCTCACCCCAATGCCTTCCCAAAATGATGCCTTTTCTAAGGCCTAAATTATGCCTAGCCAGTTTAAGCCTTAAGGATTAAATCAGTTGGCTTAGATCCCAAAGTGAGTAACTTTTATGTGAAACAGAATACACTTCAAATAATCTAACATTTCAATAACAATGGGGACAGAACTGGATCATGAGCAAAACAGCACTCCTGGGAGAATTCTGCTGAT
>NC_064863.1:43398416-43403416 GCF_024139225.1 Suncus etruscus | reverse complement strand
AAGAAAGAAAGAAAGAAAGAAAGAAAGAAAGAAAGAAAGAAAGAAAGAAAGAAAGAAGAAAGAAAGAAAGAGGGGCTGGAGAGATAGCATGGAGGTAAAGCGTTTGCCTTTCATGCAAGAGGTCATCGGTTCGAATCCCAGCATCCCATATGGTCCCCTGTGCCTGCCAGGAGCAATTTCTGAGCATGGAGCCAGGAGTAACCCCTGAGCACTGCCGGGTGTGACCCAAAAACCACAAAAAAAAAAAAAAAAAGAAAGAAAGAAAGAAAGAAAGAAAGAAAGAAAGAAAGAAAGAAAGAAAGAAAGAAAGAAAGAAAGAAAGAAAGAAAGAAAGAAAGAAAGAAAGAAAGAAAGAAAGAAAGAAAGAAAGAAAGAAAGAAAGAAAGAAAGAAAGAAAGAAAGAAAGAAAGAAAGAAAGAAAGAAAGAAAGAAAGAAAGAAAGAAAGAAAGAAAGAAAGAAAGAAAGATGGGGCCGGAGAGATAGGACAGCAGCGTTTGCCTTGCAAGCAGCCAATCCAGGACCTAAGGTGGTTGGTTCAAATCCCGGTGTCCCATATGATCCCCCGTGCCTGCCAGGAGCTATCTCTGAGCAGATAGCCAGGAGTAACCCCTGAGCACTGCCGGGTGTGGCCCCCCTCCAAAAAAAAATTGGCTTTCCTTCACTGCATCGAACTGATGCACCAAGGGACATCTGTGGTGGCTAATGAGTGACATGGCTTACTTAATCTCACACAGTAGGTGAGGCTATGCCTGGCTCGCTTCTCCCAGAACCTTGACTCTGTATGTCTGAGGAGTTGATGTGTGGCCTCTTCCCCTTAACAAAGGCAAGAGACATTCAAGTTCTATCTCTGCATGACTATGACTTCATCTGGAAACAGAATTGCTGCCGATATTATCTCATGGAGAGGAGGTGGTGCTCATTCAGCATGAATGAAGAGGAAAGTGAGTAAAATTACACACAGACATACACAGGAAAGATTCAGGTGAACTCGAGACAGAGATTGAAGTTGCATGGGCACAAACCCATGTGGTTGAGGCCCCCCTGAATCTGGAAGAGGCCAGAAAAAGTTTCTCTCTAGTCTGTGGAGTGTGGGGGAAGAGTGTGGTCCCACAGGATCCCTACATAAAAATGAGAAGTCTCCATAGCACAAACAATAAGGATGAGGTGCTGCTATTGAAAGACACCATGATGATGCTTAGTGAGAGCGAAGCATGAATACCCATTCTTGGCATTTTCAACAGCTGGGTGACTTTCTGGGTGAAAATGAGTTTCCTTGGGATTAATGATAGGTGACTCGTCATTTTTGGGGGGCCATGAGCAGCTCCCACAAGTCTTTGAGGAGGAATAGACATTAAGCCTCCTCTGAATCTAAGAAATGTCTTGATGAGGATTCAGGGGTATGAGCTCTTAATACATTATTTTCTTTTCTTTTCTTTCTTTTTTTTTTTTTTTTTTTTGTTTTTTTGGGGGGTTTTTTTGTTTTTTGTTTTTTTGGGTTTTTTTTTTTTGTTTTTTTTTTGTCACACCTGGCATCGCTCACTCCTGGATCTATGTTTAGAAATCGCCCCTGGCAGGCACAGGGGACCATATGGGATGCCAGGATTCGAACCACTGTTCCTTCTGCAAGAAAAGCAAATGCCTTACTTCTATGCTATCTCTCCAGCACAATATGTTTTTTTCAACATTGGCTTACAAGTGGGTATAAAATTAAGGGTCTGTTTTTCTGACTCTTTTTTTTGTTTTGCTTTGTTTTGTTTTTGGGCCACACCCGGCGGTGCTCAGGGGTCACTCCTGGCTGTCTGCTCAGAAATAGCTCCTGACAGGCATGGGGGACCATATGGGACACCGGGATTCGAACCAACCACCTTAGATCCTGGATCAGCTGCTTGCAAGGCAAACACCACTGTGCTATCTCTCCGGGCCCTATTTTTTCTTTTAAACATAATTTTGATCAATTTTGTTGGCTTATTTGTTTTGGGACCATACCTATCTGCTCAGGTTCACTCCTGGCAAGGCTCAGGGGAACATATGCAGTGCAAAGAATTGAACCAGGCTGGTTATGTGTCAGGCAAGAACCTTAGCCACTGTCCTATCTCTCTAAGCCCAATTGTGATCATTATCTAAGTCTTCCCATCTGAGAAATATCGAAGCACATAGCAAATCCTGTGGCCCATGATACAGTGTCAGGGGTAAGGAATTCCTGGTTTACATCTGTCCTATAGTCTCACTGTCCCACTCAAAGGTCATGTTGTGGCCAGAGAAGTAGTATAGTTGAGGCCGGAGAGATAGCATGAAGGTAGTGCATTTGCCTTGCATGCAGAAGGATGGTAGTTCAAATCCCGGCATCCCATATGGTCCCCCGAGCCTGCCAGGAGCGATTTCTGAGCATAGAACCAGGAGTAAACCGAGTGCTGCCGGGTGTGACCCAAAAACAACAACAACAACAAAACAAGTAGTACAGTAGTTAGGCCACTTACCTTGCATACACCTGACCTAGGTTTGATTACTGGCACCTTTTTTGATTCTGTGGTTCCCTAAGCCTGCCAGGAGTGAATCCTGATCACAGAGTCAGGAATAGCCCCTGCATATTATTAAGTGTGACCTGAAAAACTAGAAAAAAGACCTTTTGTTTAGTGAATCCAGTAAAGATTAGAACTGGTACAGAAAAAGCTGTGGATCTGACTTAGGGCTGACTATGGGCTCTAGGTCCTAGTAAATGGATGTTTTGCAATTAACTTGGTGTTCATCCTAAACCTTGAGAGGTAGAAACTTTTAGTTGGCAATTTTCTTTTCTTTATTTTTATTTTTATTTTTTTGGTTTGGGGCTACACCAGGTAGTGGTCTGGGCTTACTCCTGGTTCTGTGCTCAGAGGACCATATGGAATGCTAGGATTGAACCCAGGTCAGACACATGCAAAGCAAGTTCTCTACCCACTGTGCAATAGCTCCAGCCCTGAGTTGGCAATTTTCTAAGACTTTATTGGCCAACTCTTTGAGTCTGTATTACTTCGTACAGGGCAATCAGTTGATGATTTACATCCAGGGATGGCTATGCCCATGGTCTCATTCTCAATATCCTGGTCCAAGAGAACCCCCAAGTTTAAAGCTGTCTGTTAACCTCCTAGAGATTGTTGCTCAAGCCCCAAATCTCTTGGTTGTATAACTTCAGGAAGAGCTGTACTAATAAGCATGCTGTGATTTCTTGCTTCATTGCTCATCACTTCTTCTTTACTATGGAATAACTAAAACTCTAAACATATTGAGGGACAATTCTTCCTGTCCCACAAGGCAAGAGTTAAGTGGAACCATACCTTTGCTTTCTTCCCAAACCAGCAGGTGGAAACAATTTTCAACCTCCTGATCATGCAATGCACATGCAGAAATTCCCCTGTGTACTTGAAAACGCCTCCTAGGAAGGACATAATGTTCTTGCCTGTGTTTTATCTTCCAAAGATAGGCACTGTGATCCAAGAGCAGGATCTCAACCTTCAGCCACTGCTGAAACAAATTATAGCTCCTCCCTCTAATGCACTCTACTGCAGCCACAGAAAGTTGTGCTCTGGAAGTAAATATAATGGGGAAAAATGTAGGGTCTGTGCTTACAAAATAGAATGCAGAACTGTAAAAAATACATACATAGTCATAGAAATGTCTAGAAGGCTCTATTTCAACATGTAAACATTGATGAAATGACACAGAATCACAAAGGTGCAATGACACTTCTGTGCAAGATAGATGCAAGGGTGTCTTCTGGAGAGATGTTCTGAACTTTCATTCTGGACAGGGCAGAACTGGCACTAAATTCATCATGCCACTCTGTAGGGCACTCTGTAGATTGCCATGGGGCCCTGGTGATTATGGTGACTCCAAATGTTCCTCCAGTGTTTTTCCTACTTTCCTTAAGGCTATATTAAGATACTTGGAAAGACATTAAAAATCAACCTGAGAACAATTGAAATCTTTATTAAATTGATTCTTCAGATTAACCAACATTTTTTTTAAGTTGACCCCTCCATTAGGGGTCATCCTACGGATTCTACATGTGCTTTGCTATACTTAAGTACTTCACTTTGAGGATTACAATGCTATTGTCTATTTTAAAGTTTGGTTTTTCAATTGATCTACATGCTTTTGTTGTTGTTGTTGTGTCTTTGGGCCGAACTTAGCAGTGCTCAGGACTTACTTCTAGCTCTTTGCTTAGGGGTCACCCTGGCAGTACTTGAGAGACCCTATGTGGTGCTGAGGATTAAACTAGGGTCCACAGTACAGGAGACAAGTACCTTAACTCTTTTTGTTTTGTATTGTTTTGTTTTTTGAGTCACACCAAGCAGCGCTCAGGGGTTACTCCTGGCTCTACGCTCAGAAAACGCTCCTGTCAGGCTCAGGGGACCATATGCGATGCCAGGATTCAAACCACCAACCTTCTGCATGAAAGGCAAATGCCTTACCTTCATGCTATCTCTCCGGCCCCATGTACCTTAACTCTTATACCATCTCTCTAGCCTGCTTTTGATTTCTTATTTCTTATTAAGCTTAAAACCTTCCTGAGTATACTTGGAGAGGCCAACTCAATTCCTTTCCAAAGTCCTTTCCAGAATTAAATTTATTTTCCTTAACATATTTCCAAAACTTCAGCTGCCCACTTTAGGAATGATGCTTCTCAGCTAGTGATTCAGTGCTAAATAGTTCCTGAGGTGGCTCAGCTGAAAATTGTTCCCCCAAAATTAGAAAAGGTTACACTTCCAAATAATAGAGCTCCGTTTCTGTTTCTTAATAAGGTGCAATTAATCACATCATTCAGCATAGTGACCAAAAATAGCCTCTAAAGAGCAACTTAATGCTAGGTAATTATAAATAAGAGGGTTTGATGTATCCAAGACACTGTTGCACTGTTGAAGAGAATATGAACGGCTAACCCAAAACATTCCATAAAAAATAAAGGTGAGAAAAAAAAAAAAAAAAAAAGGGGCCGGAGAGATAGCATGGAGGTAAGGCGTTT